>NC_063445.1:11667337-11967337 GCF_020379485.1 Brassica napus | reverse complement strand
TTTCGTTGGCAGTTTACAATCACTACAACAGGATGCATTACGAATCGTTACAGGTGGAAAGCAGTGACCTGATTGCTTATGGTTTAATACCATGTCTGGTGTTGGCAGGTGGAAAGCAGTGACCTGATTGCTTATGGTTTAATACCTGAATTCCTCGGAAGATTCCCTGTTCTCGTCAGTTTGTATGCTTTAACCGAGAACCAACTTATTCAGGTAATATAAATATGATTGACATTTGATGTGATTCTTGCATGACTCAATCATTCCAATCATTTGATTGCAGGTGCTGACGGAGCCCAAGAACGCGCTTGGAAAGCAATGCAAAAAGATGTACCAGATGAATAGTGTAACTACTCCTCTCTCTTCTCAAAATCTTGACTCTTGAGACAAATCTATATATCTACTCTTTCTTCAGGTAAAGCTGCATTTTACGGAAAAAGCGCTGAGGCTAATAGCTAGGAAAGCAATAACGAAGAACACAGGTGCTCGTGGCTTAAGACCTCTTTTAGAAAGCATCCTCATGGATTCTATGTACGAGGTAAATTTCATCCTCATTACTTACAAACCCATGTCATTACTTCAAGCTCCTTTACATTACCCCCCCAAAACTCCTTTTCCTTCAGATTCCGGACGAGAGTACAGGCAAGGATATGATAGAAGCGGTTGTGGTGGATGAGGAAGCAGTTGAAGGAGAAAGGGCGTAGAGGCTCAGGAGCTAAGATTCTCCGTGCAGGTAAAGGAGCATTGGTTCTGTATCTCTCTGAAGCTAAATCCACGTAGGTACTTTGCATTGCATAACACAGTAATCTAACAGAGTAGTTCCGGTTTTAGCTAACCGAATAACAAGTACATGGTTTGGTTTGATAACCGGATTATATGAACTGCTTGTGCTAAATAGTTACAGACAACCAAGGAGGGATGTGAAGGTGAAAAGGAGGTGGAGCAAGAGATTCCGTCCGTTGTAGCCAGCATGTAATGTATCATCCATCATCATCATCATCCAGAACATCTGGTAAATGTATCTCTGTATGCACGATCTTATGTTTCTTTTTGTACATAAATTAAAGAAAGAAAGTAACAGCGATGCACAGTTTCCACATTGATGAATGATGACGTAACTCTTATGCAAAGACCCATCTTTCTGTTACTCTATCTTAATCCAAGGTCATCTGTAAATTTATGTTTCATTTACTTTGACCAAAGAGTTGCAATAATATTCTCAGTCATGATCTTTTATTTCATTCAAGAAGATGTCCCATCATATAATTACACTTGAGTTTCGTATATAAAATCTTTCATGTAATTTGGTACATACAAGGCTGAGAGTGAGACATCCTACTCTGACAACCCTGAGAAGAAGGCCACGCCGGTCGAAGGCAACCACGTCGAACCGGAAATGAACTGAGCCACCGTGAACTTGCTTGCCTCAACCGTTGAAGTAATAACATGATAGCCCGGCCACTTGACTCGCTGACCTATACCTGCTCCCACCCCTCGGTTCATATACTCACCTTAGTACAACGTGTCCAACGCAAACGGACCGTTCCACTCCAACCATCCTCTCGGGTTAATGTGATCGTCCATATCCGACATCATGTACACAACTCTAGCGTATAATTTCCACGGACGGCCAAGATACGTCGGAAAACTACCTTTAGAGGCTTCAAGATCCGCCGTGGCTAGTAACTTGCAAGCGTGGATCGATATCCCCGTGTTCTGGTTCGGGTCTTTTCGGTTCTGAGCCGTGATGGTGATTTTCTGCTGAGGCATTGGCTTACGCGCATAGATGTTACAGCTCTGTAAGATCACAGCTGCGTTCCCGAATATAAAGTCAACCGTTCCATAAATGTCGCATTCGCGGAAAAACTGTCGGTTAGAATGTACATAGAGAGTGTCTTGGTAACCGATAATGCTGCAACGGTAAACCACCGCGTGGTCTCCGCCGACACGAAGTGCCACGGCCTGGTGCTTAGATGGTCCGGCGTAGTTCTCAAACGTTATGTCTTTCACTATAAACCCAGCTCCCGTCGCGGCTACATCAATCAAATAATGACATAAATCACTAATCAATACCAAAAATGGACTAAAGGTTTGTTCTTTTATTACCGAAAGTGGCGGTGTGAAAAGTAGTGAGGTCATCGGCGATGCTTTTTCCACCGGTTATGACCGTTTTACCCTTGCCGTCTCCGATGAACATCAAGTTTGTTTTTTTCCGACCAACCTTGAGATTATCTTCTTCGTACCTTCCGGATTTGACGTAGATGACGAATCGTCGGCTACTTTGCTCCGGCGCTTTCTTGATCGCCTCTGCGATTGTCTTAACCGTGCCGTTACCGTCTTTCGACACCGTGATATCCGCTTGGATCGCCGTCGCCGGAGTACCGAGAAGCTCTCTGTCTCCTCTCTTCAACCAACTCGGAAACTTCTCGGTTTCTTCTGCGCCAAGTAACTTCCTGTTCACGACCGTAACTCCGTTTAAATCCTTGACATTGCCGGAGAATAACGCCAAGCAGTTGCTCACCATCTCCGCCAAACCCTTCACCGCTCCGACCACTTGATCCTTCACTTCTCCGTTGCCGACACCTTCGAACCCGTCCGTACAAGTGTCGTGGTTGGTCATCGCTGAGCTGAGCCACGTCATCACATCGGAGTGAGACTCATCGTTACCGGAGGAAGAGATGACGACGGAGGAGAGGGCACGTGAGAGCGCGTCGACTGAGTCGTCGAGCAGCTCGAGGCAAGAGTCGTAAGCAGAACGTACACGTGGAGGCATCTGAGTGTACGAGATCTTCGACGATGAGTAAAGTGCTTTGCTGAAACTCTGAAGCGTCGCGTTAAAAGAGATGTGGAGGAGCTGGTTCTCGTCGGCGGTTGAAGATCCCGGAAAATCAAGAAGCGTGTCGATGCAGAGGCTCGTGTATTGTGCTTTGCTACAGGTTCGGGAGATTTCCTGGGTCGGTTTACGGTTTAGTTTAGGTTCATGTCGATCCGAACCTATGGATCGGATGCCGGCAAAGATACCAAAGCAGACCGCTGCAACGACCAGAACTGCTAAAGTGCAGAGAATGAGCTTCGTCTTAGTTTTCTTTTGTATCTCCGGGAGTGACGTGGCAAGGTCTTTCTGGCTCGGGTGTGCCGAACCTGACTGTCCGAGCCTACCGTAACCCATTGTGCTAGTTTTTTTTTTTTGGTTTTGGTTTAGATCGAAGTTAAGGTTTGTTAAGGGGACAAAGATGATGAGGAAGGCTCTATGAATATTATAATAGCGCATAAGGTGACATGCGTTATATTATATTATATGAACTATATATAAAAATGTATTTGTGTAAATAGAAATATTAGTTATGCTTGATAGCTGTAATATTTTAGTGATGTTAATTGAAATGTAGTATTCAAAAGGACCACTAACCAACACTTCTTTTGTCGATGGCTCTATGTATAAGTATGTTTAGTGATTTGTATTAGTAATAAATATGTACATTGTACGACTGTTATTTGAGTGTGATGCTTTATAAATTATCTGGCAGCATCCCTAACGACCGCATCGCCAAATTTTCTATCTTTTTTGTATGTTTCATAAAAAAACCATTACAACAAATTATACTCTTGGTTTCATATTATTATAAGTAATATTTTAAGAATTGCTTGATTTGTGGTTTCAGTTTATAATGCAATATTAATTAATTTTTATTTTTTGATCTAGTTATATTATACATAGCATTTTTTCATTTGGTTAACCTGTATTTAGATAAATAAAAATGACGTCAATAAAAAAAATTAAATGATTTCTTAATATATATGCAAAACCTTATACATGCTATCATATATTCTGATACATAGAAAATACTTTATAACAGAATCGTAAAAGTCAATTTACTATGAACAATTTGGTGATTTTGGAATGCTATTTAGACATACTTCCTCGAGAGAGTGAACGTTTTACGTCAAATAAAAAATTAAATAGTATAGTGATACACTAAAATTAGATCTTAATCTAGTGTCAAGTTAACAGTGTAGTTGTAATATTTTTAGATTCAATTCCAGAGGACCAGTTCACACTTTATTTTTATGGGATCAGAATTAAGCTAAAACGAAGTAGGGGTTTTAAGAAGATGTAAATAACGTAAGGAACAAGTAACAAGATTAGGTTGTTTTCGAATTGATTAAAGGCGCTAGTCTAGGGTTTCTTTTCAGGCAAGGAGTTCGCGAACCAAGCAATTATTCAAGTTCAGTTTATAACAAGTCTAAACTCGGATCACTCAAGTTAAATCAACCCACTCTCCTGATATCAATTCCTTTGCAGGTCGGTCTTGATGCCTAAACTCTCGTTTGGATCAAGACGCGCCAGCAAGCTTTAGAGATCAAATCCGATATGTTCACAATACACCCTAATATCTGCTCTCGCTGATTAGGGATGCAAGCTCATTCAAATCATATCATGTTATCAATCAACGGTTAACTAAATCGATTAACCCTAATTCATGCACTAAGTGATCGGTTCAATGCAAGCAATAAAAACAAATATGAATGTAGACAATCTTATGATGACTTATCTATGCTTCAACTCACGAATCCAAAATCCTAGAAGCCTAAACTAACTTGTTGACTACTCAGACATAACACAAGAACAGAGAAACATGATTTTTGAATAATACTGCATATACTAAATATTAGAAATCAGAGGGTTCAGGATAATCTTCTCTAGGAGATAGATGGAGCTGTCTCTCTTACAGTAGCAATCGCAAATTAAAAGCTTTCTCAGGTCTTTCTTGCGTAAAACTGAGGTAGGTCTAAAATAATAAATAGGAAACTATATATATATGAACCACATGTGGCTAGAAGAAGGAAATAGGAAATCTAAGGCAAATCCCAAAATATTTGGAATTTTTTTTTTTTTTTAACTCTGTCGCTGGAACAGGCACTCAGGCTGCTTCGGTTGGCTGTTCTGCGCGAAAGACTCCAAATCATACTTTTTTCTCTTCTTTTTCTCTAGCTGGTCCATTTCCTACCCAATACAACTCTAGACCTGTTATGACTCAAAAGGGACTAAAAAGACTCGATAAAATCTTGAAAACTATTAGTAAGACATTCGTATAATGTGCCAAAAACACAATATATCAACTCCCCCAGACTTAGATCCTTGTTTGTCCTCAAACAAAATCAAGTACCAAGAACCGAGAGAAAGGTTTGAAAGTGTGGAAACTCGCTTATTCTCAGCAACCATACAATAACTACGAATCTCTGAACCATATAAGCAGTTTAGCTAAAACGACACATCCTTACCAAGAACCCCACTGACTGCTGTTCAAAACGGCTCCATACTCTGTATCTCATACCTACCAAAGTTAAAACCTTCCAGACAAAACTCCTTATATTCAATTAAGAGTAGTGTGAGCTTCTCATCATAGGCATTAGATAGAGTAACGGTCTAGGTATGAAACATGCATTTTTGTGTTTAAGTGGAGCTAATCAGTGTTTAGGGGTTACCAAATTTTGTAGAGGATGCAAGATATCGCGCAAAATTGCAAGAGAGGATAGATCCATTGATGTCCACAGCCTCTACTCGTTTTTGCATATTTTTCTTTAAGAACAGTCGCTCTGATCTGCATGGTTCTCATCTCTTTTCTTTATACTCCTTCTAATTTACCAGTGGCGTCTGTCTTTTCTTTTATAATATTCTCCTTCTTCATCACCTTATTCTGAAGTACATAAAGCTAATTTTTTTTAATTTTTTTTTTCTTTTGAATAATACATAGGTGATAGTGACAAAGCAGGAGGTAACAATTGTGATAGCGACATGCCACTGGAGTTCTTGACCTCCCATTCATTCTTGTCTCTCTTCTTTTCTTAGTTAGATCATCGGTGGCGAAGCGGCTGCTCCGTGTGCTTCCGCCTATTCTTCAGCAAAAACTTCTGTTGCATCATCGAGTAAGAGACTGTGTCGATCCTTTCCTCTCCGGTTCTTTTGTACATATCTGCACATAAGATATTGAATAACAAATGCATGAGGGCGGAACAAAAGCTTTAGGGTTTTAAGGTGGGTACTAGCTAAAGATGAGCTAGCCACTCAGGATCAGCAAGATGGATAAAAAGAATAAGAATTCCTGAGTGTTGATCACGGTAAACCCTATTCTAACGCCCATAACAAGAAGAATTGCAGTCAAGATTAAGTTCAAGTTAGATGGAGTTAAGTCTTTCCAGAGTAACCTCGACAAGCTGAAAGCTTTTGGAGAACAAGATGATGTAATGTCAGGGTGTTCTGGATCCACATGTGCGTCTGTCGCTTCTGCTAAGGTTACTGAATAAGATGAATTAGAGCACGAGGGTGGTTAATACACATCATAGAATAAGGTTCTGATTCCCACAAAATTTGGACTGACTCGATCTTAAAAAAGTGACTCGATAAAGACATCAAAGCGGACTGACTTTAAACATAAAATCAAAGGTAAACGATTAGTAGCAGATAATCGCCTCCCCCAGACTTACTTCTCACCATCCCTGGTGAGAAAATAATTCGAGGAAAGGCCAAAATAATAAACAAGTGCAGGAAACAGAAACAGAAATAGAAAGAGTTCAAACGGATATAACAATGGAGATAGAACTAGGAGACTGCCTAGTCAGTATCATCGCTCTCGGACTGGTCCGCGGAACGCCTGTTTCGTTTGCGTGGAGTAGCCCATGGAGTATCTTCGTCACCCCTTGCAGTTCCTGCTGGCTCCTTCCCTGGACGATGACTGCGTGGTGTAGGCTGATATTGACAAGGTTCAGCTGTGCTCGGAGCTCCCATGCATCCTCCAGTGATCGCCTTCAGTATCTTCTTCATGAGGCTGTTGTTCTTACGCTGAGAATCTACCATCCAGCGTCGGTAGGTGGCGTCATCTGCGTTGTCATCAAGGGGACCCAGGTCATATGCATTGTCGCCTCCATCTATGCGGACAAACTCAACATCATCCATAGTATCGTCACAGTAAGATGACTTTGGATCGGCACAGAGATACTGAGCATCAGGGACGAAACAGATGTTGGTCACATCACTTAGCGAGGTGATGTTCGGTTGAGGCAGCTTGCAGTAGAGGTTTCTCCCGTCCTGACTGAGGAAGCTGTAGGTGTTCTCGTCGCGGAGAATCTGGCAGTTGATCAGGTAAGGGATATCAATGAACGCCGCTGTCTCGTTACACTGATAGACGCTGAGATCAAGCTCTAAGTGGCGGAAGAGAGGAGTAAGCAAACTCCCAGAACGGTCTTTCTTCAAAGAACCTTTGACCACTCTGGCTTTCTTGTCCACAAACATCTGAGCAAGCACACAACCATGACTAATTGTCATCGGCGCGGTCGGAATCCCAATGTCGGAGGATTTGAGCTCATCCTCAACACCGGCACATAGCATCTGCAACTCTCCACGTGTCACCTTTGACGTCTGGTCCTTTGTGAAGAGCAGATTGCTCAGGACCTTAGCAGCAATACGCAGAACAGGGTTACGGACGTGAGACTGACTGGCTGATCGGGATTTGAAATCCCCTGAAGCGATGAATTTCTAGAATGCTTGCTCTGGAACAAACTTCCTTGGAAAGGACATCTGAGTGTATTCCTCGGACATCTCGTAGACCTCTGTCAGCGCTTCCAAGGTAATGGAGTGCTTAACACCGCTCGCAAAGAAAGTGAAGTAGGCTTCCTCAAGGATCGGGAAACCGGGCCTTTTGAAAGTGAACTTCGCGGTGGCTAGGACTTGCCTCACCAGATCAGGGTACAACATGTGAGTTCTGTGACAGAGATCAGCTATTCCCAGCACATGGAGAACCGCATGTAAATCCTCATGGAGGCCTAGGTCGCTCAAATCCCCGGCATCGACGAAACGGGTGGGGAGGATGTTGGTGTTGAGCAGAGTGTTGTAGTGGCGTGAGGCTTCCTTATCCCATCTTGTCTCCAAGGACTTTGGGATGTTCGGATCTGTGATAGAGATCTCGGTTCCGTCTTCTCGTGGCCATGGGTAGGTTGGGGGAACAGTGTAATCCTCCGGTTCACCCCGAGCGTATGGTGGCTTGATCCTGGATGCTGCCTTGGTTCGCTTAGGAGCCATCTACAAAACAAAACCAAAGGAGAAGTTCTTAGTACTGTTCGATTGGGTTTGAATGGAAAAAGTTGTAAGCTTTTACGATTTTAGTTGCTCTTTCCAAACTATTCCATAACCCAATGTAGATATAACAAGCGATTGACAATGGCAAACCAGGGACAATCACTTTAGAAGAATAGATACTATTATTTAACTCGCCAATCAAATATCGATTCAATAGATCCTAAAATCGTATCTATAAATCGATGCATGTGTAATTTAAGAACATTGGCCCAAAGGTGATGAATTTCCATCTAACCTAATCGATTTAACCATTCTCATCTCAACTTCTATTAACCATCCTAGCAGCAGAAGGAGAGGTCGATTTTGATTGTGATAAACCCTAGAATCGATCTAATCAAGCGCAAAGAAGAGAAGATTAAGAGATTTTTAGGCCGAGAATCACAGTGTGATTTCGCCTCTTACCGTTCGATTGGTGATGGTAGAGTCCTGCAAATTAGCCAAATAGTTCGAAATCCAAGCAAATAGAAACCGAAATACTCAAGAGAAGTTGAAGAAGTTGAAAGAGTTTAAGGTTTTTAAAGGAGAGTGGTGGTGGGGGAAGGAGGAAGGGAGTTTTGTGGAAGTGGGAAAGAGATGGGAAAAGTTCCCTTTTTATAGGCCCACTTCGTCCCCCACTTCCTATTTCCTAGGGTTTCCCTCTAGTTTACAAAATTATTTCAAATCTAATTAAAACTCTTTTTTTTTGGTCTCGAGAGACTTACCTTCACGGAGCGGCTGCTCCGAAAAATCGGAGACTGTTTTTAGTAACTCGGGTATTTGACTTTTATCCTGCAAAAAGTAAAAAGAAACACAAAAACGAAATCTAGAAGAAATATTTACACTCACCAATGGGTTGCCTCCCACCAAGCGCTTGGTTTAAATCACTAGCTTAACTTGGTTGGCCTATTAGGCTAAGGGATGATCGCTTAGAGGAATTTCTTCACCCTCTGCGATTTTTGTCTCGGCAAGGTATGGATTTATGCGTTGGCCATTGACAACAAATTTTTCCCCTTTCGTGTTCAGCAACACAACAGCTCTGTGGGGGCGGACCTCTTTAATGGTGAATGATCCAGACCACCTAGATCGCAGCTTATCAGGGAACAATCGTAGCCTTGAGTTGAACAAGAGCACCTGATCCTTACGTTGAAAGTTGCGGTTAAAGATCCTCTTGTCATGGTAAGCCTTAGTTCGCTCCTTGTAGATTTTAGAGCTTTCATAGGCGAGATGCCTAATTTCCTCCAGTTCGTGAATCTGCATGGATCGTCTCTCTGCTGCTGGTTTGATGTCAAAGTTGAGTAGTTTCACAGCCCAAGCCACCTTATACTCCAACTCAACCGGTAGATGACCGTACACCAGATTATAAGGAGTGGTCCCGATTGGTGTTTTGTAAGCTGTTCTGTAAGCCCAGAGAGCGTTGTCTAGCTTGAGCGACCAATCCTTGCGACTTGTGTTAACTGTTTTCTGCAGGATGCTCTTGATCTCTCTGTTTGAAACTTCTACTTGCCCACTAGTTTGAGGGTGATATGGCGTGGCTACCTTGTGTTGCACGCCGTTTTTCTTCAATAGACCTGCAAAGATCTTGTTGATGAAATGTCTACCCCCATCGCCGATGACCACGCGTGGTACCCCAAATCTTGGGAAGATTATGGTTTTGAACATCTTAGTGACCACCCTTGCGTCATTTGTGGGACTGGAAATCGCTTCCACCCACTTAGAAACGTAGTCAACTGCTACCAAGATGTACTCATTCTTGAAGGATGGTGGAAATGGTCCCATGAAGTCGATTCCCCAACAATCGAATACTTCAACCTCCAAGATGAAGTTCTGAGGCATCTCATTCCGTTTACTGATATTCCCTTGTCGCTGGCATGAGTCGCATCTAGAGATGTAGGAATGGGCGTCTTGAAACATTGTTGGCCACCAAAAACCGGCTTGAAGGATCTTAGACACGGTTTTAAAGGTCGCAAAGTGCCCTGCATAAGAGGAACCATGACAGTGATAGAGGATTCCTGAAATCTCAGATTCAGTTACACATCGTCGGAATACTCCGTCCTTTCAGCTATGGTACATATATGGTTCATCCCAATAGTAATGTCTTGCTCCTCTCAGAAATTTCCATTTATCATTGCCTGTAAATTTGACAGGTTCTTTCTCAGCAGCCAGATAGTTGGCGATATCAGCAAACCATGGAAGATTGGGATGTTGCTTTTTGATCGCACAGACAAGGTGTTCCAGAACGCTGGAGCAAACTGGACAGAGCGGTTGTTCTGTGACGCTTCCCAGACTGATCTAGTAGACATGCTCGACTGGAAGGCTGTCATCAAGTGCTGTATTTTCATATATTTTCATTCTGGAGAGGTGTTCTGCAACGCCATTCTCAATGCCCTTTTTATCTTTGATTTCTAGGTCAAATTCCTGGAGTAATAAGATCCATCGGAGTAGCCTTGGTTTCGTATCCTTATTCGTCAGCAAATACCTCAATGCTGCATGATCTGTGTGCACTATCACCTTAGATCCCACTAAGTAGGATCTGAACTTTTCAAAGGCATAGACAATTGCTAGAAGTTCTTTTTCTGTAATTGCATAGCGACACTGAGCTTCATCTAATGTCTTGCTCGCATAATAGATCACGTGAAGCTTCTTGTCTTTTCGTTGTCCTAGCACAGCTCCAACTGCGAAGTCGCTTGCGTCTGTCATGATCTCGAATGGGAGCTCCCAGTCTGGTGGTTGCACGATGGGTGCGGTGACTAGAGCTCCTTTGATCGTGTGGAAGGCTGACAAACAATCGCTGTCGAACTCAAATCTTGTCTCCTTGCAGAGTAGGCGAGTGAGTGGTCTTGCGATTTTGGGAAAGTTCTTGATGAATCTTCTATAAAAGCCAGCATGTCCTAGGAAACTCCTGATTCCTTTGACAGAGTTTGGAGGTGTAAGCTCATCATCACTTCTATCTTTGTCTTGTCCACTTCGATCCCTTTTTCGGATATTTTGTGACCGAGAACGATCCCATCTCGCACCATGAAGTGACACTTCTCCCAATTCAAAACGAGATGCTTTTCCTCGCAGCGCTGAAGGACCCTGCACAAGTTTGACAAACACACAGAAAAGAAGTTCCCATAGACGCTAAAATCGTCCATGAAGACTTCCATTATATCCTCAATTAGGTCAGTAAAATTAGACATCATGCAATGCTGGAATGTCGCGGGAGCGTTGCACAAACCAAACGGCATTCTCCTGTAGGCAAAGGTGCCGTAAGGACATGTGAAGGTCGTCTTCTCCTGATCGTCTGGGTGAATGGGAATCTGAAAGAAACCTGAATAACCATCTAAGAAGCAGTAATATGGGTGGTTAGCCAATCTCTCAAGCATTTGATCAATAAATGGGAGCGGGAAGTGATCCTTTCGTGTAGCCGTATTTAATTTTCGAAAATCAATACACATATGGTGACCAGTTACTGTCCTAGTGGGTATCAATTCATTCTTTTCATTAGCAACCACAATGATCCCCCCATATTACTATCAGAAATAGCATAAATTACACCAACTTCTAGAAGTTTCATTATCTCTTTCTTAACAACATCTTTTAGATTTGGGTTTAACCGCCTCTGATGTTCTACAGAAGTCATCGATTCATCTTCTAGGTGTATTCTGAGTCCCGCTGGAAGGGACTTTAATTCGATCTTTAGAGCCTTTAGTTCGCTCCATGAATCATCGAGCTGACTGGTTGGTTTGGTCGGCTTTTTAGGAGCAGCTGCTCCTCCTGGTGAAATCTGATTGCTCGTTTCCCCCAGACTTAGAAAAGCGACCGGCTTCTCGATGATTTCACACGAGTCTAGCATCTTTTCGTATCCGTCGGCATCAACGTTGCACGTGTTCTGCTTAGACTCTACTCGTATCAAAGCTACTTCCAAAGGATCATCTGCGAGGATTTCTTCGATCATCCCTTGTTGAGGGGTCAGGGCATCATTCTCGTCGCTAATCGTGAAGTTCTGACCATCTAGCATAGGTCGTTTGAGAAGCTCATCCATCTCGAACTTCATCACAATATCTCCCAGTTGGAGATCAATCGTCCCGTTGCGGACGTCAATTATTGCACCAGCTGTGTACAGGAAAGGACGGCCCAAGATGAGAGGATCTTTTGGTTCATCTTCGAGCTCTAGAACCACAAAGTCTGCAGGAACAGTGGTGTCACCAATTTGAACTTGTAGATCTTCAAGAACACCTACTGGCAACTTAACTGATCTGTCTGCGAACACCAAAGAAATCCTGGTTGGCTTGAAGTTGGTTAGTCCCATGCGTTTTGCAACTGAGTAGGGCATGAGATTCACACTGGAACCCAAATCGCATAAGGAACAAGCGAAGATTGTCTTTCCAATCTGAACAGATAGGACAAATTTTCCAGGATCTTCTAATTTCTTGACTTTTCTGTTTTGAAGGACTGCGCTGCATTCTTTCGAGACCGTCATGATGTCTCTGTCTGCAGAAGTCTTCCCGGAGATCAGCCCTTTCACAAGACTGCGCATTGAAGGAATCATCTGAATATCATCCATGAGAGAGAACTTAACGTTCAACTCTTCAAGCATCTTTTTGCACTTCATCTCTTCGCAATCCTTGCGTGATTTCTTAACCGGGACTGGATAGGGAAATTTTGGAATGTAGACGCGTGTTGGAACAGGTTGATCTTCCGACGTGGGGGCTACTGATTCTGCGGTTGTTGGCTGTTCCGGTTCATGATCGTCATCGTGGACATCCTCAAACGAATGTGGTTCTCCTTCTTTCTGTTTTCCCTTCTCTTGAGCAGTGAGCTTCTTGGGGATAGGATCTGATAGATGTCTTCCACTTCTCAGCTCGACTGCGTTACAGTCCTTGGGATTCTTGTCTGTTTTCCCTGGGAGTGTTCCTTGTTGCCTTTTTATTGTTTAAGCAGTTTGAGCAATCTGAACGTCCATCTGCCTTATATGGCTCGCTACAACATCGTATTTGGAATTCAATTCCGTGAACATGTTATCCATCCGAGTGTTTATCTCGGTATCTTAGCTGACAGTCCATGAAACATCTTTCTATGGACAAGATTGATCATGTCGGGTTTTATCTCGAAATCTGCCCTTTGACATGGTGGTGGAGCGATAGCAGATCGCGTAGCAGGGATGTTACGCGGTAGGTTTCTCTCACCAATAGGGACAGGTGGTTCCCGCTGTGCAGCCAGTTGCTGCGCTGCGATTGTTTGCTGTAACTCTTGCATCTGTTGCATAGACGCGGCCATTTGTTCAGGAGTGCCAAAGTCGGCCATTGTTGTAGTGATTGATTTTTGTTGACGGTTGGTTCTTTCTAAGCTTGCGAGTTCTTGGTTTGTAAGCGAAATTAAATCCCCTTGTGTATTGCTCCGAGTATGTCTACTGGTCATGCACCTGGGTCTTTAACTGCAAAAAGGATTTAAACAAGTTAGACGTTTTAGACTAAATAAATAACCAAAAAATAAAGGTAAAAGCTGGTCCCCGTCGCAACGGCGCCAAAATTTGATAGACTAAAATTAGATCTTAATCTACTGTCAAGTTAACAGTGTAGTTGTAATATTTTTAGATTCAATTCCAGAGGACCAGTTTACACTTTATCTTTATGGGATCAGAATTAAGCTAAAACGAAGTAGGGGTTTTAAGAAGATGTAAATAACGTAAGGAACAAGTAACAAGATTAGGTTGTTTTCGAATTGATTAAAGGCGCTAGTCTAGGGTTTCTTTTCAGGCAAGGAGTTCGCGAACCAAGCAATTATTCAAGTTCAGTTTATAACAAGTTTAAACTCGGATCACTCAAGTTAAATCAACCCACTTTCCTGATATCAATTCCTTTGCAGGTCGGTCTTGATGCCTAAACTCTCGTTTGGATCAAGACGCGCCAGCAAGCTTTAGAGATCAAATCCGATATGTTCACAATACACCCTAATATCTGCTCTCGCTGATTAGGGATGCAAGCTCATTCAAATCATAGCAGGTTAGCAATCAACGGTTAGCTAAATCGATTAACTCTAATTCATGCACTAAGTGATCGGTTCAATGCAAGCAATAAAAACAGATATGAATGTAGACAATCTTATGATGACTTATCTATGCTTCAGCTCACGAATCCAAAATCCTAGAAGCCTAAACTAACTTGGTGACTACTCAGACATAACACAAGAACAGAGAAACATGATTTTTGAATAATACTGCATATACTAAATATTAGAAATCAGAGGGTTCAGGATAATCTTCTCTAGGAGATAGATGGAGCTGTCTCTCTTACAGTAGCAATCGCAAATTAAAAGCTTTCTCAGGTCTTTCTTGCGTAAAACTGAGGTAGGTCTAAAATAATAAATAGAAAACTATATATATAGGAGCTACAGGCGGCTAGAAGAAGGAAATAAGAAATCTAGGGAAAATCTCAAAATATTTGGAAACTTTTTTTTTTTTATCTCTGTCGCTGGAACAGGCACTCAGGCTGCTCCAGTTGGCTGTTTTGCGCGAAAGACTCCAAACCATATTTTTTCTCTTCTTTTCCTCTAGCTAGTCCATTTCCCATCCAATACAACTCTAGATCTGTTATGATTCAAAAGGGACTAAAAAAACTTGATAAAATCTTGAAACTATTAGTAAGACATACGTATAATGTGCCGAAAACACAATATATCATATAGTCTGTTTTCTTTATCATGTTTTGCTTAACAAAATTACAGAACTTGACAACAAAGATTAGGCAAACAGTCTAATATTACTTTTAGACATAATTTAGCTGTTTGCATTATTAGGTTTATCGTTTTTTTTGTACTTTTGACTATAGCGTATTTAGTCTCAATTAAATATAATAATATAATATTAAACTGTGTCACATAGATTACAAAGTGTCAAAATCCGTCGAACATAAACGGATTGATATGACTCATTTTGATATTAAAATATTGGAAATATAAATTAGTGGTAATAAATTTGAAAATAAAACATAAGAGTGTATTATTTAAGAAAAAAATTCATTTATATATAATATTAGATTAGGTACCATTAATATATATTCTATTAAAACTAAAATACAAAACATTACTTAGTTTTAAGGGATTTTTTATATTTTTTTCATTTTTAGACTAATTTTAACCACTTTATTTATTGTCTTTTCTAAATATACAACATTAATTAGAAAATAAAATATTTAAGTGATTTATTACATCTTTTACATTTTTCACGTTTCATAAATACTTCATTAATTATCTTTATCATAATAATTCGATATCATTTATTTTACCTGTTAACATAACAATTCCATAAGTTTGAATGCAATTATTCTATCTCTGACGAGAACTCAAACTGATTAACAAAAGTTTTTTATTTATTTACATAATTAGTTATGCATGTATTTAGGTATCCGTTACGAATCAATTCTTTCATGTATAAGGATTTATGAGTTTTAAAATTAGGATATGTTGGATATTATAAATTTATGGGCGGAGTTCGAATATGGTCATTTTTGATTCAGGTGAGAGTTTAGTTATGATGTGTAAAAACTTAAAAATATTCAAATAACCTATGTGGACACGAATATCAAACTCTAGTTTTATTTATAATAAGAGAGTTCTAACATGTTAGAATCTTCTTCTCTCTCTTTTAAAATATTACTTTAAAATATTTTAAATTTTAAATTTTCCAAATTTGTATTAATGCACCATCTTAAAATATAACATAATATAAAAATATGAATGATAAAATATTTATTTAAGAAACAAATGTATTATGCTTAATTAAAATAACAAACAGTAATTAATGAAAATAAAAATATTATTTTTAATAGGTATAATTATTTTAAGAAAAAATATTTAAAAACATAAAAGTACTAATTATGTGATCTAATTCACATAATATGCCTTGGTCATCTATTTATATTCATATAAATATATTTACATACACACACACACATATATATATATATATATATTATTTTTTGTTAAAAAGGAGTTTGAGGTTTAGGCCTTAATCTTTTCAATGGTTCGGAGCTAGTTTTTACTGATATCATTTATGGTGTAAAGTACTTTTTTTCCTGCGTATTTTGAACTATAAGCACAACAACACTAACAAATACGCTTAAATTAACTGGCCTATCACAAAGTATATTTAGCTAGACACATATGATCAAATCATATGTTCTTGAAATGGGATTAAAGCCAAACATTCTTAATATTATTCAGAATGAAAATAAGAATGTTACATAGTAGTGACCCTTAGGAAAAACAAACTTCAATGGCAAACAGGTGAAAAACATAATAGAAAGACAAAGCCGATGAGTGGGCCTGGTGGCCTATATATCTTATCCAAAGAGGACAAGTAGTTTCACATTATGATTTTTAATCAATGTACAACATGCCTATCTTAGAAACCTAAAAACAAGTTGTAACGAAATCCTGTTATAAGTGAAACAATGACTTCAAATCTCTAAATATTTAAGAGTTAATGATATAAACCCCTAACTCCTAAATTGTTATGGAAAAGTTTTGTTAGTTTTTTTTAAAAAAATTTGTGTATGGTCTCCAAAATCTTCCCTGTTGTCAAGTAAACCAGAGTTGACTGATGCGTTAGCAATATTTTATCGAGCCAAAACTTAATAATCTATCACATTCACTGATAATACTGTAACAACCCGTTCCGTGCAGATCAAATGGTGACAACTTGTCCTGTGGGAAAGATTGTTAAAAAGTGAAATATTGAGTTCGATGAACGCCAAACACACTAATAACTATCCGAAGAAAACTTAGGGTCCACATGTGAGGGATTAGAGTCGGTATTCTGTAGGGCCAGCTTGAGTCCACGGAACGGCTGAAGTCCACGGGACAGGTTATCACAAATACACACGAGTTTCTTTTTGTAACATACACACAAGTGTATGAGTATAAGATATAATGAGTATTGGTAGAGTACAAAGGTCACGCGCTCATACAAGGTCGAAAAGCGAAGCTTGTTTTTTACGAAAAGTGAAGGTTTGATAGGACAAATCTACATCGCCCACCAACTCAAGTCACCATAGAATTAAAATGGAATAGTCAATGAAATAGAGTTCTACGTACCAAAACATCCACACTACGCAATAATAAAAGATAAGAAAAAACCCTACACTACATCCATTAATATTTTTACGTAGATTATATATGCAAAACTGAAGAAATGGCTAAGAACTACTTTTTGGCCGTGGTTCGGTCATTTTTGAGAACTTCGGTTCCATTCTCCGGTTAAGGGATGAGACTATAATATATATTATCGGTTAGTACCTACAGATTCGTTAGCTAGGAATGCACGTTCTTTTTATAGACCCTTATGTTTTATTGGTTGTTCTATTCCGGTCTGGCTTCCCAGACCACCTCAAGCGTGAGTAATTGACCCGTTTGCTGCTGGAAAAAAAAAAAAACTAGCCTTGGGCATTCAGTTCCGGTTCGGCTTTTTTTCGGTTTTTAGGTTTTAGAAGTTTAGGATCCGTTCTGATATTTAGAAAATTCGGTTCGGTTTCGATTTGGTTTTTCAGTTTTGATTCGGTTTGGGTAACAAAGTTAGGAACGGCTTATATCCATAATTTCGGATCCCATTCGGTTCCACTTAATTTGGGTTAAAATATTAAAAATTTAAGTTTTTAGATTAAATATCAGATTTTTCGGGTTTTCAAATATTTTTTTTGGATAATTCAGATAATTTTATTTATTTTGGAGAAAAAGTATTCTTGTAATCCATTTTGTGGGTATTTCGAGTTATAAATAATATTTTTAAACTGTTTGGCTATTTTAAAATTAACTATAGTTAATATTTATAAGAATGTAAACAATATTATAGAAATTCGAGTACGGTTCTCGGTTCGGTTCTAATTTTTTCGCTTCTAAAGATATATGATCCACTAGTATATCTGACAGGACTCAAAACCTTAAATTGTTATCTGTAGGGAATCCGACGGATTTGGTTGCATGTCACGAAAAATGAAAAAGCTATCGAGAATATCTGATTACGTTATACCATTGGTATGAAAAGTTTATTATACTCACATACTAGCAAAAACACTTGAAAAAATTTTAGTTTTTTTTTTGATGAATTCTGTTAATCATTTTTATAAGTAGACATAATATTACCTTGGAGTTTATGATTCAATTTAGTTACATGTAAATTATGTTATTAAAAAAATATTTAGTGTTTACTACGCCCAAACTTGTTTTTACACTTATCATATGACCATGTAATATTTGTGAGACTGTTAATCCCTAAAATTCTATATTTCAAAACCCTGAATTAGTACCCGCCAGTAATTACCGAAGGATTATAATTTCGAGTCAAAAAATGAAAAAACTATCGAGAATATCCAATTACGTTATAAAATTGGTGTTGGGCCCAAATCCCGACAAGACAAACCGCTTAGATAAGACCCGGCCCATTATCAACAACGCAAAGTTCATCTACAATAGTTGAGAAACCATCATGAGGTCGCAGGAAGGGCGCGAGGTCGGTAGCCCGTGCAAGGAAGAAGAAATCGATCCCGGAGGAATATTCTCCCAAACAAAAACACCAAAGATCTCGAAGTTGTTAACGGCATGAGAAGATTGCGCTAACAAACAAGGAGAAGAGGGGGACTATAAAGGAAAAGGGATATATTCGAAAGCCTAGACACTATACACACACACGACCTCGACCTCGGCCTTTCATTCTCAATATTTTTTCTTAGTTCTTATTCATTGTGATTCCATCTCATTGTAACCATTGTATTCGATCAATCTCTATTAATAAAGTCCATTTTTCAACCAGAATTGTTTACATCGTTGTGTTCTACGGATATCGTTGCTTACGTTATTTTCTTCCCTAATCTTTTACAAACAATCACTACCGAATTCCTAGTGTGGGTTTTAGGATCCACAATTGGTATACAAAATTTTATTTCCTCACACACTATCAAAGATATTTAAATGTTTTTTTAAAAGTATCGATGAATTCTTTTAATCGTTTGTATAAGTATACATAATATTACCTTGAAGTTTATGATACAAACGAATTACCTTAAGTGATATCATTTTTTAAATATTGATTGTTTACTATGTCCATTGTTTTTACACTTATCATATGATCCAATAATTTTTTTGAGACCGCTAACCCCTAAAATGTTGTATTTTCAAGATCCTAAATTGGTATTCGACAGATGTCTGATGTAAACCAAAAAAAAATCCGTCGAAAATCCCCGACAACTTTCTCCATAGTCCATTTTGTCAGAGTTTTGTCGGAATTTCTTCGGAAATTTCCGATGACTTTTTTCATCAGAAATTTCGTTGGGAAGTATCATGTTTTTTTTGCAGTGATATGTTTTTTTTTTATGTTTTGATGTGATAAAAAAACAACACTAAAAACCAACAATTGGATGTCAGCCACAAACATAAACACATAGGCGTGCTGCATCTAAAGGATTCCGGATTCTTAGAAAAGTTGAAAATTGAAAACGACTCGACTTTGATTCAAGGATCCTAATAAGGTAGTTTTAACCTTCTATAAACAAAAATCTTTGTGTTGTGGATTTAGATATTAGATTCTTAGTAAATCTTGTTTTACATATGGATGGTTTAATTATCTGATGGCTCCCTCATTTAAGTCAATGCTTATGCCAAAAAAAGAGAAAAGTCTTGAGTCTTTGCGGTGAGCTAGATGTCGATATGATATAATTATGTATGAGATGTGTATATTAGGCAGCTAATGGCCTAATGATACCAAAATTAAAAGTTTGGTACGAAGTCAGCAAGGTAGAGAGAGCTGTCCTCTACCATAACTGTTATGCCCCTTAACCTTTTTTTTCTTTTCTTTTTTTTCTATTTTCTTCTCTTAGCCTTTTGTGTTTTGTCTGTTTCACAATGTTCTATTTCACGAAACCACTCACATTTGGATCACTGAATGATTTTTGTTGGATCAAGTACTTTGAACGAAAAGGTCTTTATGCTTATCGGGTGTATATCTCACATTACGGTATCTAGGTATTATATAAACTTTTGAAGCCTGTATGATAACTATTTCCATACTTAAGTAGTGAAATATATATATCATGATAATCAATTGGTTGAGGATGCAATATATATAATCCTTTATATATTATTTAAGAAACAATACATCATTTGAGCTACGCCACATGTCATAAATAAAAAATTCTTATAATTCTTATAATGCATCTTGGTCTATCTAAATATATATTATATTTTTTATTAAACTAATTATAGAATTAACTATTAATGTATAAATTGTTTTTTCGTACTTTTCTTAAGTACAAAATTACAGAATTGCCTAGTGTGATTAAAATATAGATGACAATTAAAGATTTTGAATAATAAATATTTGATAACAATTTGTGTATCCTCTATAATTTGTGTTTAATTTTATATTACTAAAATAAATTAAACAATCACATTAACCATAAAATAAATATTAATATTATTTTATATCAGATATTTGAATTTTAAAAAAGACTATAAATTAATATAACTGTTAAAAATCCCACATTTAAAATTTTGTAATCATGATTTAAAAAAAAAATTATAACAAGATACAAATAATCATAAAATCATATAAGTAAGATGTCTCATTTAATAGATATGAAATAAGATGTCTCATTTAATAGATATTCATATCTAAAGATATATCTATTTTAATGTCCTTTAAAATAAACTATAGATTATATAAATACATAAATATCTAAATTTCAAATTTACATTGAACAAGAATTGTGAATTTAATATTTTAATTTCAAAATTTTTATTGATTTATTTTAAAATATTATAAATTACTATAACTAATAAAATTCCCATATTGAAAATTTTATTATCAATGATTTAAATTTTTTATTATTAAAGATACAAATGATCATAAAACCATATGAGTATCAAGTTTCATATGTTAACATTACCCAAAGTGTAGTTTTCATTTGAGAAATTGCCATAAATACCACATTAATATTAGCACTTTTCATGTTTACACTAAACATTTTTACCTTCACATTTAATGAAGAGTAAATGACACTTATACCCCTAGGGTTAACTAATCTAGACTTAGAGTTTAGAGTTGAGGGGTAGAGTATGGTTTTTGGAATGTGAAATTTAGTATTCTAATAAATATATAAATAAATAATTAAAAATATAAAAAAGTTTAAAAATAGTTTCAAACATAATTTTCGATTTTCAAAAAGAAATTTTGAAGAAAACAAATTCAAAAAAGAAAATCTATAAAAAAAGTTCAAATTTGAAAAAGTATAATTCAAAACCTTAATTTTTTTTTTAATTTTTTTAATTTATTTAAATAATAGTTTATTATATATATAGAGAACAAGGGTATAAGAGTTTTTTGCCTCTTAATGAAGAAAATATTTTTGAAAATGTCCAGTAAGTTGTGGTAAAGATGAAAAGTGTTACCATAAAAGTGGTAAATATGAAATTTCCCCTTTTGATATTAATGGTTGAACAAAAAAATATTTAGATATTAATATATTGATAACGAATTAACGATATATGAAACACATCTTGATTATAATTAGAAGAGTATGTTTCTGACATATGACGTCATTTACACATATTGCTTGATAAGGGTGGGATGAATCTAGATATTTGGAAAATTGAAGATATCCGGATTCGAATTAGTTGGATCCGTGATTTTAGCATTTCTATTCAGATTCATGCTTTTTAGATATTTGAATTTTGAATATCCAAGTAGATATTGTAATGCTGGCGAGTATTTGGATTTGGATCCGAATCCGTAAAAAATAAAAAATATTAAATATTATTTAAAATATTAAAAATCTAAAATTAGTACATAAATTAAATAGTTATACAATATATATAATATTTAAAATGTAAATATAAAATTATTTTATGCATAAATATTAATATATCAAATATAAGTATTAATAAAATTAAAAATTTAATATATTTAAAAAATCCAGATCTGGATATTTAAAAATCAAGATATCCAAATCTGATTTTGACGGATCTGTCATTTTACTATCTATATCCGAATCCAGACATTCTGAATATTCTATTTTCGAGGCGTATTCGGATCGGATATGGATGCCAAATAATAATTCAGTCCTAATTCTTGATGAATTCGGCACCAGTGTTAATAGTTAATACTATTAATCCCCTATATATTAATAGAAAACATTTAAAAAGTTATAACATGTACTTCCTCTGTTCCCGAAAGTAAGATTTTCTATGATATGCACACTTATTAAGAATTTAATAAATGTTTATTATTTAATTTATTTTTTATTTTATTATACACTTTCCAATAACTTTCCACCAATGAAATTTAATAAATTCAAATATTCTCAATTAATGTTTCTCAAAAGTATAAAAAGTATCTTAACAATATAGAAAATCTATCATTTTGTAACAAGAAAAAAATCTAAAAAATCTTACTTTCGTGAACGCAGGGAGTAGTTTGTATTAATTAAAAAGGTGTCCTGCTGACTTGTCACGTAATTGGAATGCTAATTTTGCTTACGTGATGGTTTGAGAATCAATTAAGAATTTTGTTAGTCCAAAATTAATTGCTAGAGAATATTATATTATATAGTATGAATCATTCATTTATCAAATTGAAATTATTATATATTATTTCCTTAAATAAAACCTACGGAATTACCTAATGTTATTAACATATATATGACAATTAATGATTTTAAATAATAAAGATTTGCTAACAATCTGTATATTTTCTATTATTTTTGTTTAATTAATTATTATTAAAATAAATTACACAATTACATTAATCATATAATAAAAACTTAGATTTTTTTTTTGTATATGTTGTATTTTGAATTTTTCAAAACGATTATAAATTACTTAAACTTTTCAAAGTCTCACATAAACTTTTGTGATCAAGGTTTAAATTTTTTTCTATAATATGATACAATTATTATAAAA
This sequence comes from Brassica napus, assembly GCF_020379485.1. NCBI lineage: Eukaryota > Viridiplantae > Streptophyta > Magnoliopsida > Brassicales > Brassicaceae > Brassica > Brassica napus. The sequence goes on along the minus strand of NC_063445.1, from coordinate 11,944,296 downwards.
TCATATGAATAAATAATTTTATTTTAATAGGTTTTTATGTTAATATATATATTTCATATCATTTAAATTAAACTATACGTACTTAGATTTTGATATATGTATTGAACATATATTGAAAAGTTAATATTTTAATTTTGAAATATTCGTTGTTTTTCTTAAAATGATTATAAATTATTGAAACCACTAAACATTCCACATTAAAAAAAAATCGTTAGTGTAAAATTTATTACACAAATATGCAAATAATCATAAAATCATATGAGTAGAAGCCTCATTTAGTAAATATCCATATTAAAAGTATACTAATATCTATGTTTATATCATTTAAATTTAATTATATATCATATAATTAGATAAGATTGATTGTTTTGATTTATTTACCTTAAAATGATTGCGAATAAACAAGAGCGGTCGTTTGATTTATATGCACACACCAATTTATTACATAATAGTAACTGATTTCTTAGTTATTTAATATATAATTATTATTTTATTATTTCATAATATGCAGAAAAACATAAAATAAGTAATAAATATAAAATATTTACTCTGCACAAGGCGCACATCTTAAACTAAGTATGTATATCTTTAATAATTTTAAATCTTAAACATTTTATAAATCTCATGCCAAAACAAAATAATGAAATGAGAATAAACTCAAAAATCAATATTTATATCGAGCAATAACCAAAATGAAAAAAACGACACAAAAATGAGAAAAATATTGAAGATAGATAGGATTGACACGTGAACGTAAACTTCTCATAAGCATAATTAACTTTTAAATTGCTAAATCATGATATAAAACCGAGCTGACATAGTTTTATTGTAACCAAATAGTTAGTAGGCTTGAGATTCTTCGGCTTAAGCGTTAGGTTCTTATGCGATAAGTGATTTTTTGATTTAAAATATTTTTAAAAATGAGATCAGCTTATCACTAAACAAATTATGTAATTAACAAAAATAAATTAAAAAAATTGGTTAAGGGTCAAAAATATTAATTCGATCAAGAATATAAATTTTTATTTCTCCATACGATATTTTTTAAATAATTTTCGTATAAATTCACTCTGTTCTTATCCTAGTTGTTGGTAATGCGATATGAAAATCTCATTGAATAACTTATATTCAACCACTAGAGAGAAGAAACTAAAGTCAAAAGATGTATTGATTAGAGATAACTAACTAGCATGAAATAACGTTACGTATGAAATTATTATTAGTTTGATTTTACTAAAGACATCAAAGTGCTGCTTTATGTATCTCCATCTCTGATCAATCTTTTTATGGATTACATATTGTCGAGGTTTGGTAAAAAAATAGAGAGGAGTAAAAAAAAAAGGGGTAAGATTCGTGTACTTCTCTTCTCTCTCTCTTTTCTTTTCTTCTCGTTTTCTTTCATCTTCTCCGGTTTAGGACATTTCTAACCTAAACATATTTTTTCTCTCCATAATTTTCACTAAAATAGATTAACTCTATTATAGAATAAATTTTGCTCCAATGGTTTAATCTATAATCTATAATAGAGAAGAAAATTGAGATATTTTTCTTTTTCACTCTATAATAGAATAACTCTGTTATAGAGTAATCCTTGAACGAAATTTACTTTATAACAGAGCTACTCTATTTTAGTAGGAATTATAGAGAAAAACCTATAGGTTTGGATTGGAGATGGTCCATGTCCCCGACGGATATCAGTTGGCTTCCTCATTCCTCAGCCACGGCGTCGGTTAGAATTTTTATATTGTTTTCTAAATTGTTTCCTTTCTACTACGTTTTATATTGGTTTTGAGTTTACTCTAGTTTTATCATCTCGGTCTTCTTTCATGCAAGTATATTCGGCTTGTCTCGAAGGATTTGGAGCTTCGGCTCTCTTCTCATCAAGTCGTAAGAAGCGTATGGTAAACCGTTCTCTTCCCTCTCGTATTCTAGGATGGTATCAAGTTGTCTTACTCTGGCTCCTAAGTGGTATGAAGTGGTGTGTGTTGGAGCATCTAATAAAAAGTGTGGCTTGGTCGTCCTTACTCCTTAACAAAGATCGATCTCTGATGGTTCTGTTCTTCTTCTCCATCTATGCTCGAGCTAGCTTCTTTGTTCAGTGTTTGTTTTGTTATGACCTTGATCAGATATTTGTAAAATCTTAGCTTCTAGCTAGTGTTTGTTTTGTTTCCGGGGATGGGTTGTTATCCTCCGGCTTAAATCTTCAGGGATTGCTTTCTCATCCGATGGCTCTATTTGCGGGAGATTTGTTTCTCGCCGGCTTTGTGTATCAAATAAGTTGTAATGTTCCTGTTCCTGTTAATCTACCTAATCTTTCAGAAGAAAAAAAGGGATTACATATTGTCGAAAAAGGGCAATTCTAAAGCCCAAATACTTTAACTATTTAATGTAGCATCTTTAAAATTGTCAAAAAGAGTATCGAACCTTGCTCTACATGATATTAAGTAGTTTCTACCACTACACCATAGATATTTTATTATTATCTGTTTCCCTTAAATATTTAACTTTTGTGCATAAAGTATGAGCTTTACCATCTTTAATCCAGGAAGAGCCTCGTGTACTAGGAGTTACATAGGCTACTCTTTCCAGCTATCTGAGCAGATTAAGAAGATAAATTAACCAAACTAGTATATCTATTATCTAGTGTAGAGTTTGGGCTTCACAGAATAGATTTACGGCCAGCAGCAACATCATATCACTTGGACCGAGTCTCTACAGGCCCACTCCAGCTTGCACCACCTGATCACGTACAAAGCATATATATATCAATGTTAGTACGGAGATTAGGTTAACACAAGTACAAGCAACGACAGCGGGTTATAGCGACATAGATCAATGAGCAAGACATAGTAGCAAGGGAAAGGAGACTTTAACAGAGAGAAATAGCTTAGGCCTAAGACTATTGTCTCATCTAAAGGTTGTTGTATACCCTAGCTAAGTTGAGGTGATCTCATTGTAAGCAAACTATCTAACACACTGATTTGGTGTTGTTAGAGACTCTTTGATCTAGTGGAATTTGGGAGCAGGAGTTCTCCCACAAGACGTACCGCACAGAGGGCCGGGAACTCGTTAAATTGACTGTGTTGTTACTTTCAGTTTAGTTCTAGGTCAAACATAACTTGAAACCTAAGCAAACCTAAGTAATAATCTCTACAAGTGGTATCAGAGCTCAAGGTTATCAAAGGTTACTTAGGAAGAGAGAGATATATCCAGTACCTGTTCGATGGTGACGTCTAAAGAACGCGTGGATATAGATCGGTTCGAGGGTGATGGTGATTTCGCCCTATGGAAGGTGAGAATGCTTTCTCTCTTTGGAGTGCTCGGATTGAAAGCTATTCTCACCGATGAGAAGCTTTTAAAGGATGATTCTGATCAAAAGGATGAACCCGGGTGTGCTATAAAGGACACGGGAAAGGGGCTAGCTGGACTTGTTTCTCCCACACCTGCAATTGACCCTGCAAAATTCGAAAAGTCTGAGAAAGCCAAGGACCTGATTGTGCTGAATGTTGGGAACAAAGTCTTGAGGAAAATCCAACATTGTGAAACTGCTGCTGCATTGTGGAGTACACTAAACAATTTGTACACATAGACTCCTCTACCAAACAGGATTTATCTACAGCTCAGGTTCTACACTTTCAAGATGGCAGATTCAAAATCCATTGATGAAAATGTGGATGACTTCCTAAAGTTAGTGGCAGATTAAAACAACCTGCAAGTTGAAGTATCAGAGGAAGTTCAAGCTATCCTACTACTAAGTTCTCTACCTAACAAGTATGATCAACACAAGGAGACTCTCAAGTATGGGAGAGACACACTGAGTCTAGCTGAGGTCATTGGGGCTGCTAGGTCCAAAGAGAGAGAACTGATTGAGAGCGGTAAGTTTACCAGGTCAGGTGGAGAAGGTCTGATGGTGGCTGATAGAGGAAGATCAGACCAGCGATCTGGAAAGGGAAATGGAAAATCCTATAAAGGAAGATCTAAAATCCGGAATGGAAGATCTAAGTCACGCCCTAGGAACAACAAAAACAACAAAGGATGTTTCATATGTGGTAAAGAGGGCCATTGGAAGAGAGAGTGCCCTGAGAAGAGATCTTTCAAACCGCAGGACTCAGCCAACATAGCAGCAGAGTCTACAGAGCCTCTAATCCTAAGCATTAGCCCTCAAGATATAAAAGATGAGTGGGTGATGGATTCAGGCTGCTCGTTTCATATCACACCTGACAAGAGCTTCCTATTTGACTTGGAAGAATTCAAAGGAGGCAAAGTGTTAATGGCAAATAACACTCACGACAACGTTCAAGGAATTGGAAAGATTAAAATTCTCAATCCAGATGGTTCTCTGGTTATCTTAACATGAGTAAGATACATGTCAGATATGAGCAGAAATTTGATTTCATATGGAATGTTGGAAACAACAGGCTGTCGATATGAAGGCAAGGACCTTATGGTTAATTTCTACAAGGACGATAAAAGGATTCTCTGAGGGAGATATCATCTGGGACTATATTATCTTCAAGGAACAGTTTTAAGAGGAGAAGCAAATTTATCTAGACCTGAAAGGAATATGACTAATGGTTGGCATTCACGCCTCAGTCATATGAGCCTCAAGAACATGTCTACGCTTGTCAAGAATGGATTTATTACTGACAAGGATGTTAAGGAATTGGATTTCTGCGAGCATTGTATAATTGGTAAGTCACATAAGCTGAGTTTTCCTAAAGCTAAGCACATGACTAAAGGGATTCTAGAGTATGTTCACTCTGATCTTTGGGGTTCTCCGTCTACACCAGACAGTCTTGCTGGAAATAAGTACTTTGTGACTTTTATTGATGATTTTTCAAAGAAAGTCTGGATTTATTTTTTGAAGACCAAAGATGAGGTATTTTCTAAGTTCAGAGAATGGAAGGCTGAAGCTGAGACTAAGACTGAGAAGAAGATCAAATGTTTGAACTGATAATGGTTTGGAGTTCTGCAATAAGCAGTTTGATGAGTACTGCAGGAAAGCTGGGATTAAGAGGCACATAACCTGCACCTACACTCCACAGTCATATGAGCCTCAAGAACATGTCTACGCTTGTCAAGAATGGATTTATTACTGACAAGGATGTTAAGGAATTGGATTTCTGCGAGCATTGTATAATTGGTAAGTCACATAAGCTGAGTTTTCCTAAAGCTAAGCACATGACTAAAGGGATTCTAGAGTATGTTCACTCTGATCTTTGGGGTTCTCCGTCTACACCAGACAGTCTTGCTGGAAATAAGTACTTTGTGACTTTTATTGATGATTTTTCAAAGAAAGTCTGGATTTATTTTTTGAAGACCAAAGATGAGGTATTTTCTAAGTTCAGAGAATGGAAGGCTGAAGCTGAGACTAAGACTGAGAAGAAGATCAAATGTTTGAACTGATAATGGTTTGGAGTTCTGCAATAAGCAGTTTGATGAGTACTGCAGGAAAGCTGGGATTAAGAGGCACATAACCTGCACCTACACTCCACAGCAGAATGGGATTTCAGAGAGGATGAACAGAACTATTATGGATAAGGTGAGATGTATGTTAGCCGAACCTGGCTTGGACCAAAGCTTCTGGGCAGAAGCTGCAGCGACTTCAATCTATTTGATTAATAGGTCACCTAACTCTACTTTGGAGTTTAAGCTGCCTGAGGAAGTTTGGTCAGGTTTCAAACCTGATTTGGGACATCTCAGAACGTTTGGATGTTCCGCATATGTTCATGTGACAGAAGAGAAAACTGGACCTAGAGCCATCAAGGGGATGTTTGTAGGATATCCTATGGGCTCTAAAGGATATTAAGTATGGATAGAGGAAGAAGGGAGGTGCAGGACAAGCAGAAACGTTGTCTTTAATGAGGATGAGCTATACAAGCACACGCTTGCCACAGAAAAGAAAATCACAGAATTGGCGAAAGAGAAAGACAAGAAACATGAGAAGCGAGCTAAGAAGAGAGTATCATTCAGTGATGAATTGATCAGGGGTCCTTCTCATTCTCCCGAATTCGAAGATGCACCTGATCAAGGTGGAGAAGATTCATCATCTGAGTCATCATCTGACAGCTCTACCTGTTCTGATAACCAGGAGCATGTTGAGGAAGGAGAAAGTGAGAATGCAGACACTGAATCACTAGACACCTATGTGTTAGCACGAGACTGAGAGAGGAGACAGAACGTGAGACCACCATCTCGTTATGAGGATGAAATCTTTGTAGCTTACGCGCTCAATGTTATTGGAGATCTAGAAGTAGAGGAACCAAAATCCTTTGCTGAAGCCATGAGAAGCCGCAAGAAGAAACTATGGAAATAAGCTGCTGAAGAGGAGATGGAATCCCATCGAAAAAACATAACTTGGGATCTCATTGATAGACCGGCTAAGGCAAAGCTTGTTGGATGCATATGGTTGTTTAAGCTAAAGCCGGGGATTCCAGGTGTTGAGGATGAACGATGCAAAAACAGATTAGTTGCTAAAGGGTATTCTCAGAGAGAAGAAGTTGACTATAATGAGATTTTTTCGCCAGTTGTAAAACATGTTTCTATCAGGCTTATGCTTAGCATTGTGGTGAATCTAGACTTAGAACTAGAACAAATGGATGTGAAAACAGCTTTCTTACATGGAAGTTTGGAGGAAAGAATTTTAATGGAACAGCCTGAGGGCTTTGTAAAACCAGGAACATAGAACAAAGTGTGCTTGCTTAGAAAGTCTCTGTATGGTTTGAAACAGTCTCCAAGGAGATGGAACCACAGGTTTAACAGCTTCATGAAAGATCAGTTATTTGAGCGTTGCAGCAAAGACCTATGTGTCTATATGAGGGATGTTAAAACCGACAAAGCTATCTATCTACTCCTCTATGTCGATGATATGTTGATTGCCTTAGGAAACAAGAGAGTGATCAAGGATCTTAAAGAAAAGATTAGTGGAGAATTTGAGATGAAAGACATGGGAAAAGCATCCAGAATACTGGGAATGGACATCATTAGAGATAGAAAGAAAGGAACATTGATACTGTCCCAAAGAAAATACATTGAAAAAGTGCTAAGGACGTTCGGAATGCAGGACGCCAAGGCTGTAGTCACTCCCACCTCGTCTCAGTTCAAGCTCCAGAGACTAACATAAAAAGAATGGAAAGAAGAGGCAGCACATATGGAAAGGATTCCTTATGCCAGTGCCGTAGGAAGCCTAATGTATGCAATGGTCGGATCGAGGCCCGACCTAGGATTTGCAGTAGGCTATGTTTGTCGCTTCATGAGTAAACCAGGAAGGGACCACTGGTCAGCAGTCAAGTGGGTTCTACGATATTTACAGGGAGCAATGAACTCATCTCTAACATTCAATAAGCATTCTACACTAGAAGTAGAAGACTATTCAGACTCAGATTATGCAACAGACATGGACAGGAGACGCTCAGTAACATGCTATGCATTCAAGTTTGCAGGCAATACAGTTTCATGGAAATCATGTCTACAATCAGTTGTTGCGCTGTCCACTACAGAAGCCGAATACATGGCTATGAATGAAGCAGCTAAAGAAGCAATGTGGCTAAAAGAAATATGCGCAGAGTCAGGATTCAAACAACAAGGTATCAAACTCTACTGCGATTCTCAAAGTGCTCTAGCCCTAGCAAGAAATCCAGTCAACCACGAGAAGACAAAGCATATAGCCACAAAGTTTAATTTCATTCGAGACCTAGTGGAAGCAGGAGACATCATCCTAAACAAGATTCATACTAATGTTAACCCAGCTGATTTCCTAACGAAGACGGACCTGGTCAGAAGTTCCAGCTTTGCTGTGAGCTTTTGAACGTCCACTGATAAGATGGAGAAGGCTCCAGGTGACCCTATTGTGATTGGCTCCATCCTCGCATAACACAAGCATTTACGTATGTGAGTATTTGTAAGAGGAGCCAAACAGTAATAAGGAACACCGTGATAAGGGTAATAGGAGATACCTGGAGCACAGACAGGGTCGAGAAGGGTTCTCGACTCAAGTGGAGGAATGAGAAAAGGTCAAGCAGTCACGGGCTTGATAACAAGTAGTACTCAACAATCATGTTGAGTCAATCTAAATTCTACGGAATTAGAAAGCGTCACCAACCACCTACAAAGACAAACAGACCTACAACAAGCTACAAAGCATATGTGTCATTGACCAAATCAAGTATGGTACAAGACAAAAGGTCTTTGAGAAGCTAAAGTTGAAGGGAAAGAAGAGCGTGTTAAAAGCTCACCGAGTGGAGGTGAGTTACTCAGATCGAACTCCAGTTTCATTAAGATCGCAAGGAAGGAACTCAGCATAGAGTTGAAATCGATCCCTGGAACACCAAGAGGGTTAGATTAGAGTAGATCAAAGACATGCGTAGGAGGACGAAGATGTATAAGTACATACTTCGGTTAACAAACGAGGTGGAGCGTGGTGGTGGAGCTTTGAGTCAGAGCTCGATTCATGTCGGAGGAGGCGTAGAATCGCCGAGAAGACATGCTATGAACAAAGAAGTTAAGGGTCAGTGAAATACTCAAGAAAGTTTTCAACTTTCTTTACAGATGATCCTAATCTCAAAGAAAACAACGAGATTAGATGTACCTGGAGATAAAGGAGAAATAGAGTGAAGTCGTCACGACTGAGCTGACCGAGATCTCTCACGAGACGGAGCCGAGATCATTTCGATGATGAAGGTTCAAGAGGAAGAGAGACGCAGAGAGGAGAGAGAGTCAAGATTGATTCTTTCCAACCACAAAAAAACAAAGAGAGAAGAGAGGAGACTGTCGGCACAAGGGTTCACCGAGATGGGCCAGTGTTGGGTTCAAGCCAAACTGGTGGAGATTTGTAGAATTTTGGCTTCACAGAAGAGACTTACGGGCCAGCAGCAACATCATATTACTTGGGCCGAGTCTCTACAGGCCCACTCTAGCTTGCACCACTTGATCACGTACAAAGCATATATATATCAATGTTAGTAAACCCAAGTACAAGCAACGACAGCAGGTTATAGCGACAGAGATCAATCAACAAGACATAGTAGCAAGGGAAAGAAGATTTCAACAGAGAGAAATAGCTTAGGCCTAAGACTATTGTCTCATCTAAAGGTTGTTGTATTCCCTTGCTAAGTTGAGGTGATCTCATTGTAACCAAACTATCTAATACACTGATTTGGTGTTGTAAGAGACTCTTTGATCTAGTGGAATTTGGGAGCATGAGTTCTCCCACGAGACGTACCGCGCCGAGGGCCGGGAACTCGTTAAATTGATTGTGTCGTTACTTTCGGTTTAGTTCTAGGTCAAACATAACTTGAAACCTAAGCAAACCTAAGTGAGATTTTTCTAGGTCAAACATAACTTGAAACCTAAGAAAACCTAAGTAATAATCTCTACATCTAGCTATGTTTAATGAAGCTTTTGCTTTTATTGATAACAAGGTAATGCAAAGTCTTTTCCTTACATCGCTCTAAGCGCTTTCAAAAATGGACTCTCACAAGTACGTTTTATTTTTGTGGTGGAAATTTTGAAAATGAGAAGTGTATAATAGCAATCATGAACAGATCCACTCGACCTTTTCTCTCATATGTTATATATATACATACATATATATATATATATGATGTGATGAGATTTTACATATTTTTCCTATCATTTTCTTACTCATTTAGATCATTTAGGATTCATTTAGAGTTTGGTGCATAGCATATGCATATGTGGTATTTCAGGTTTGGAGAGGCTCAGGTTGAAGTTTGGAGATTTGGACAAGCAAACATGACAAAAGCCATGGAGATGGGTCGGCCGCGGACTGAAACTGCGAACAAGGTCAGTCTGCAGTAGTGGAAGGTCAAGTCGCGGACGATGTGGGAACCAAAATTCGCACTGTTGATTTCCTTTTAAATTAGGAAAGTAGGAGAACCCTAGTTTCCTAGAGGTCCCGGATATCTGCTAATACCACACGCCAAGCAATCAGAACACGAAACGAGAACTGTAATAAAACAAGAAATCGAAACAGAGAGCAAGATAGTTCTTATTCCGAATCTGCATTTGAGCGTTTACAAAAAGTTAAGTGCCTGGGCTACGAGAGCTGTCGGCGAGATGCCTAGTTCTAAAAACCCTAAGATGGCAAAATCCTAATTAAGTCGCAGCTCGAATAACAAAAACGGAAAATAGCCTAAAATCGCTCTAAGTGCTAAGTTTGCTGTCCAAAAGTCCTCTTTGCCTCTCGCCTAGGACTCCTTATATACTCGCTCCTAGGTCGATTTTCGCTTTTCCCCTTCTGCCCTTAAGCTGTCATAGCTTAAAAATGGAGATATTCCATTTTTCCCGATCTTGGTAATTATCTTCGAAAACTTCGTATATATCCGCGGAAACTTGACATTTATCTTTCCTTGCGAACCAAGCATAAGCCGTCGTACGGCTTATGGGCTTTTGGTTAAGAAATCGTAAGTGGGCTTCGAGTCATGTCTTAGGTCTCTTTGGGCCGTCTTTTGACTCGAAACGTTTATTACGGCTTCTTTCGATAAAAACAAACTTTCCGCGGTTTTTATCGTAAAGTCCGACTGATGACTTCAAATGACGAGAAACATGAAATGGGCTTGCTACGGTCTTCGGGAGATAGCATTAAAGAGTAGACGAGAAAGCATGGATTCGTGTCGTATCGACGTTTCGGGAAAGCTCGATCGCTTCGTAACGATCGAGACCGAGCTTGGCTTGAGCTCGGTCTCTACGTAGCGACCGAGCAATATGCGTGTTCGGTCGTTACGCAGCGACCTTATTCGGGTCTTTCTCCGATGTTTCGCGAACGTGTTTTCTCCGCAAGGTTCTTTGTAAAAACAAATCTTTTTCGAAAGAATATTTGTCGTAGAAATATTCTCACTTACTTCTTCGGACATTTGAATGTTAATTTCGTCGAAACCGTTTTTGACCCCAACAGTTAGCCCCCCAGCTCGTTAGAATCGTGGGTCAGGATGAGATTCTAGCGTGCGGTTTGGCGATTTAGGCAAAGATAGGCGTACCGGACGAAGTTCACATTCTGAAATCGAAATCCTAAGCTCATATTTCTATAAGTAGTGAGCTCCATTCACTCATTTCTTTCACACTTTCCTTCCTTCAAATCCTTTCTAGTTTCTCTCCTAAACTCTAGCTTTCAACATGTTTTCTTCCCAAGGTGAAAATAGAAGTTCCGACGTTGAGATGGGCGAAGCCACCTCCCAAGCTCCGTTTCTGGCTTCCTCCGTTGAGGCGCCATCTTGCATCGCCGGCAATCTTTCCTTCCGAGAGAAATTAGCTCGCCGCAAAGCCGAAAAGGAGCCAGTTCAAGCTGGTGCCGAGTTCCCATCCTCTTCTGCTCTGGCCGTTGCTCCGGATCATGGAGCTGAGGTTCAGGTTCTGCAGAACGCAGGAACTCTTTTTGATGCGAGCGTTCCGTGTGTTCCGGATCCTTTGGTTCATCCCGCCAGATCGTCTACGACTCCGATTCATGTCGAGGACAAAGAGAGGGCTGCCGAGTCTATGCCTCCTCCTCCGGTTAGGAAAGAGATCGTCCTAGCGCTGCGTGCTCCCAGCGCTGCTCCGGTCGCTCAGCCTAAGGGCCGGAAGAGGAAGTTCACCAAGGGCGGTGATGGGGAATCTTCGCAGCAAGGAGGCTCGTCGGAACATCGCGGAAAGGTTCGTCCCTCACTTTGGATTTTTACGATTGGCTCGTTGGATATTTCCATTTTTTTTTTAGCCTTGCTTCGTTTCGTATTTCTAACTGTTCTCTTGTCTCGCAGTTCATGTCGCTGCTCGACGGGATGATCAGCGAGTGTGGTTCTGAGGCCAGTCGTCTTGCGGGGGAGTTAACGGAGATGCAAGGCAGATGGTCTGAAATTGAAGCCATGCTGAAATCTGTCAAGAACCCTTGAGATCGAGATCGGGGAGCTCGAGGTCGAGATCGGGGAGCTCGAGAGGGACCTTGGGAAGACGGCGAGCTCTCTGCTTAAGGAGGTGCGTCGACTTCAGCGTCAGATCGAGAGCAACGTAGGGGCGGCGAGCCGCGGGATCGAAGAGGTCAAGGACCCGCTCCGCACCGAGTTCCAGGCTCATTTGGCGAAGATCTCTGCATTTCTTGGCTCCCTCGAGTGCATCCGCAGCAGGGATTTGGCCTTGGCGACTGTAGAGGGCGGGATGGCCGTAGTTCGGGCGCTCCAGAGCGAGACACCTCCGTCTTTAGAGGCCGAAGCGATCAGGTTGTCCGATTGCAAGGGGGATTCGGCGGCCGTGGATGGAGATTTCGATCTCGTCCTGGCTGACCTGAAATCCGCGTGCTTCCTTCCGACGTGTTCAGAAGATCCAGAGGGGAAAAATCCCGTGGTCGGGGAAAACGGAGGTGACGCTGCCCCGTGTTGGACGAAGCGATGGGCGACTAAGAGGCTTGAGTTTAGAAGATGACCATGGTTTCGATCTCTAGTGAGAGATTTTTTTTTTGTGTTGATGTTTTGGCCTTAAATGGCTTTATTTCAAGTTTCGGGACTGGTCGTTTGTGGCTTTGAATCCCTGCCGCTTTGCGGCTTTCTTTTTATGAAAGGATGATCAATTTGCGTTTTCGTGAGTTAGCATACGGTGTGGAAGGAAGATGATGAGTTGTCGTCTCATATCCTTCTTCGATGTGAAATGCTTTGTTCGCGATCTGTTTCGAGAGTTTTTCCGCGAGATCTAGATTTCGCGGGATATCTGAAGATGTTGAGTATAAGCATAGAGGCATGGTTTAGGATCTCGTATCTTTTTGATATCATGCCTTGAGATGTTAGAGACCAGTGCGCTGGGTTTAGGGCAAGAACTAGGTTTACTTTCGGTTTTAAGATTTATGCGGTGCCTAGCCGGCTATCGATTTATCTGTTGCGATTTTAACCTGATTCGTACCGATTTAAAGTCCGCGATAGCTTCTCGGCTTATACGACTTGTCTGATACGAATCGAGCATCTTTCCAGAGACAATTTTTAAGCCAACTGGAAGTGCTAGACCAAAATTTCAGATTTCTTTTATAGCGCTATTATCCTTGTGTCGGATGTACGAGAGTCATCTTCGTGAGATGGCTATGTCAGTTTAGGACGTTTAAGAGTTCGATGTGATCAGCAACGAATTTGGTGGTAGATATTGCCGTTTGGGTCTTTGCGAAAAATACGTGTTTTGCTGAGACGTTTAACGTGTATATTGTTTTTCGTGACGAGGGTTTCGTTTTGTCAGCCGGGAAACAACTCTTTAGGAGTTTTTTGCGACGTCTCGTAATGCCAAAGGTTGATTTTTTTTTCTAACGACTGGTTTATTTTTGAGTTTTTTCAGGACTCGAAAATAATTTGCGGATGAAGATGATTTGCTTGGTTAAAAAGTTCCAGAAACATCGAGGACATGGTCCCACAGTTTCGAAATTGAGAGTATACGAGTATATGTACCCACTCTCCCCCCTTTTTAGTGAGGGGGGACAGCTGAATTCGTTTTTCGAGAAACTGCCTACGTACTCCTTATGGAGATCAAGCCGTCTCGTAGTTCGATAGTTGTGAAGTGGTTTGTTTAGTGATAGTATTTTTTGAGATGCATTGCGTTCCAGGTTCTCGGAATTTTTACGCCTTGCATGTTGGCTATTTCGTAGGAACCTGGTCAAACGACTTTTTCGATCTTGTAGGGTCCTTCCCAGTTTGCTCCAAGTTTACCCGCGTTTTGTTTGGCGTTGTTTTGGAAGACTTTGCGAAGGACCAAATCCCCTTCGTTGAATCTGCGATTCCGTACGTTGGAATTATAATATTTTGCGGCTGCATGTTGGTAATTTTGGATTCGAATGAATGCTCGGTCCCGGCACTCGTTAACGAGGTCAACATCGTCTAAGAGCATGGCGTTATTAAGCTCTTCTCGTTCGGGTAGTAATCTTCTTCGAACACCGAAGAACTTGACTTCTGCGGGAATCATGCATTCCGTTCCGTATATGAGAGTGAAAGGCGTTTCTCTCGTTGCTCGCCTCGGGGTGGTGCGATGCGACCAGAGGACTCCCTCGAGTTCGTCGGCCCACCTGCCTATTTTAGCCTCTAGGCGTTTCTTAAGTCCATCAAGAATGGTCTTATTGATTGTGTCGGCTTGTCCGTTGCATTGCGGATACCTGGGAGATGACTTGTTTAGTCGTATCTTCCATTTCTCGCAGAATGCTTCGAATCGGGTGAGGATGAACTGAGACCCGTTATCGGTTATGATCTCGTAAGGAACTCCATGTCTACAGATGATGTTTTTCCATACGAATTTTCAACTTGGACATCTTTTATACTTGCGTATGAGTCTGCCTCTACCCATTTTGAGAAGAAATCAGTGAGGACTAAGAGGAAACGCTTTTGCTTTGAATTGTAAAGAGGTCCGACAATGTCCATGGCCCAGCGCATGAAGGGATATGGCGACGTGATGAAGGAAAGGACTTCGACTGGTTGTCGGATGGTTTGAGCATGCCTTTGGCATTTTTTGCATTTTCGTGCGAATTTCTCGCAATCTCCGATCATCGTTGGCCAGTAGTATCCATGGCGTTTGATTTTCAGTGCTAGTGACCTTCCACCGGAATGGTTTCCGCAGGACCCAGAATGAACTTCCTCCATATCTTTTCTCGCATTCTCTCCTTCCAGACACGTCATGAGTGGTCCAGAGAATCTCCATTTGTAAATTTCGCCGTCGACCGTTACGTAGCGCGCAGCCTGCGTTCGGATTTTGCGGGCCGCCCATTTTTCGGGAGGTAATTTTCCTTCGGTGATGTAGGCTCGAATCGTTTGCAGCAATGGGGTATCATAGCCGTAATCGGATTGCTCCGGTTCCGGCCGTATTGCAACTTCCTCTTCCTCGCCGTCTTGATCCCCGATGAGGTTGACGACGATTGGTGGTCCGATACTTGGGTATTCGATGAATTCGACCAGAATTACTCTTTTAAGACCTCGGTCGGAACTTGACGCCAGGGCCGCGAGAGCATTGGCCTGGATGTTTTCGGACCGGGGGATTCGCGTAAGAGCGAAGCAGTCAAATTCTTGGGCTAGATTTTGGACCAGTTTGAGATACGCGTCCATTATTTCGTCCCGTGCTTCATATTCTCCGCTATATTGACTTGCAACTAGCTGGGAATCACAGTAAGCGTGGATGTTGCGTATCTTCAAGCCATGAGCTAAACGCAGCCCTGCGACGAGTGCTTCGTACTCGGCCTCGTTGTTGGAGGCCTGAAATTCCAGCCTGAACGATTGTTCCACGATCTCACTGGTCGTAGATGTGAGGCGGATTCCGATGCCCGATCCTTGATTGGATGATGATCCGTCGACGTGAAGGAGCCAGGTGGAATTTGGTTCCTCGTTGGTTACGGTCCCTGTTGGTAGTTCGACTAAAAAGTCTGCGAGCACTTGTGATTTTGCACTCGTTCTTGGCCGGTACTCGATATCGCACTCGCTCAACTCGACTGCCCATATGGCAAGTCGGCCCGACTGGCTCGGGCTATGCAGAATTGTCCGTATGGGGAAGGTCGTGTGGATTACGATCGTGTGGGATTGGAAATATGGTCTTAGCTTCCGCGCCGATGTTACGACTGCGCATGCTAAATTTTCCATTTGCGGATACCTGGATTCAGCATCCAGCAAGGTTTTGCTTATATAGAAAATAGGTTTCTGTTCGCCGAGCTCTTCCCTGATCAAGACGCCGCTCACAGCCCAAAGGTTCCCCATCCACGGGTTTTGCGAGGACTGGAGGAGTAGCTAAGTATCGTTTCAGCTGTTGGAAAGCGTTTTCGCACTTTTCCGCCCATTTGAATTTTTTATTTCCCCGTAGGATATCGTAGAAAGGCAAACACTTGTTCGTTAAACCGTGAAATAAATCGGTTAAGTGCTGCGACTCTACCGGTCAACCTCTCGACTTCCCGCTTATTCTTGGGTGAAGCCATCTCGATCAATGCGTTGATTTGTTTTGGATTAGCTTCGATACCGCGGTATGTCACTAGGTAACCGAGGAACTCTCCCAATGCTACGGCGAATCTGCATTTTGCAGGGTTAAGCTTCATGTTATGGGAATTTAGTTGTGCGAAACATTCCTCGAGATGTGATACGTGATCTTTTGCTTGGAGGGATTTGACGAGCATGTCGTCGATATCGACCTCCATCGTTTTACCGAGTTGTTCGGAGAACATATGGTTTACGAGTCGTTGGTAAGTTGCGCCAGCCTTTTTGAGGCCGAATGGTATAACCTTGTAGCAATAAGTTCCGCGATCAGTAATGAATGCAGTTTTTTCGCGATCGTCGGGATTCATCATAATTTGATTGTAACCCGAGAAGGCATCCATGAAAGACAAAATTTCGTTTCCCGCCGTTGCTTCGACCAGCCGATCGATGTGCGGTAGAGGGAAACTATCCTTTGGACAGGCTTTGTTAAGATCAGTAAAGTCCACGCAGACTCGCCACTCCCGTTTTTCTTTTTGACTACTACGGGATTGGCGAGCCAGTCTGGATATCTCACTTCTGTTATTGATCCGACTTTAAGCAATTTTTCGACCTCGTCGTTCACTTCTGAAGCGCGTTCGGGCCTTAGCTTACGTCTTTTTTGTTTGACTGGTTTGAAAGTCGGATCGATATTCAGTTCGTGACATGTTATGCTAATGTCGATCCCTGGCATATCCTCCGCAGCCCATTCGAAAGTATTAAGGTTCTTTTTCATACAGGTTATGAGTTCTGTCCTCAAGGGCTCGCGGAGATTGGCTCTGATCTCGACACACCGTTCTGGGAATGCTTCGTCGAGACGCACTGTCACCACGGGTTCGCAAGTTGGTTCGCGTATTTCTTCTAGGGCCACGATTTTACGGGACTGCCAGAAGAGTTCCGCTAAATTCCGACTTCGGGTGTTTTCGTCGGAGACCATTTTCTTCACCTTTCTAGGAATGGTTTCGAGGTCTGGTCTTTTTCGTTTTTGTTCTGCGGCGAAACACACCCGCGATACTCTCGGATTTCCCCATATTACCTCGATTCCGTTAGGAGTTGGAAATTTGAGGCAAAGGTGGTACGTTGATGGGATCGCGCACATGGAATTCAACCATGGCGTTCCCATGATAACGTTGTAAGATGCGGGACGGTCTACGACTAGAAACTCTGTGACTCTCGTCATGGTCCCAGCTTTGACTGCGAGATTAATCGATCTGAAAGCTATGGTGGTTTCTCCCGAGAGTCCCAATAGTGGGCTAGGATTTTCTATGATTTCAGATGGATCGATCTCCATCTTTTTGAGAGTATCTTTGAAGCTGATATCAACGGAACTTCCAGTGTCGATTAATACCCTAGCGATATCGATGTCATGAATTGTTAGCTCGATAACAAGGAGATCGTTACGAGGTTTGGCCTGATCGACCGTTGCTCCCCCCTTGAACGAGATGATGTTCGCGCATGTCGAGTCTGGCATATCGTTTCTAATCGTTGAGTGGCTTTCGCGGGTTAGATTGATCCGTACCCCCCCCCCTCCTTCTAGCGCCAAACTGTGGGAACCGAAATTTGCACTGTCGATTTCCGTTTAAATTAGGAAAGTAGGAGAACCCTAGTTTCCCAGAGGTCCCGTATATCTGCTAATACCACACGCCAAGCAATCAGAACACAAAACGAGAACAGTAATAAAACAAGAAATCAAAACAGAGAGCAAGATAGTTCTTATTCTGAATCTGCGTTTGAGCGTTTACAACAAGGTAAGTTCCTGGGCTACGAGAGCTGTCGGCGAAATTCCTAGTTCTAAAAACACTAAGACGGCAAAAACCTAATTGAGTCGCAGCTCGAATAACAAAAATGGAAAATTGCCTAAAATTGCTCTAAGTGCTAAGTTTGCTGTCCAAAAGTCCTCTTTGCCTCTCGCCTAGGACTCTTTATATACTCGCTCCTAGGTCGGTTTGCGCTTTTCCTCTTCTGCCCTTAAGCCGTCATAGCTTAAAAATGGAGATATTCCATTTTTCCCGATCTTCGTAATTATCTTCGAAAACTTCGTATATATCCGTGGAAACTTGACATTTATCTTTCCTTGCGAACCAAGCATAAGCCGTCGTACGGCTTATGGGCTTTTGGTTAAGAAATCGTAAGTGGGCTTCGAGTCACGTCTTAGGTCTCTTTGGGCCGTCTTTTGACTCGAAACGTTTATTACGGCTTCTTTCGATAAAAATGAACTTTCCGCGGTTTTTATCGTAAAGTCCGACTGATGACTTCAAATGATGAGAAACATGAAATAGGCTTGCTACGGTCTTTGGGAGATAGCATTAAAGAGTAGACGAGAATGCATGGATTCGTGTTGTATCGACATTTCGGGAAAGCTCGATCGCTTCGTAATGATCGAAATGTGCACGTGCTCGGTCGCTATCTCTGATGTTTCGCGAACATGTTTTCTCCGCAAGGCTCTTTGTAAAAACAAATCTTTTTCGAAAGAATATTTGTCGTAGAAATATTCTCACTTACTTCTTCGGACATATGAATGTTAGTTTCGTCGTAACCGTTTTTTACTCCAACAGACGATGGGCGCGGACGATAGCGGTCCGCGGATTCGAGGCTATCGTCCGCGGATTCGAGGCAGTAAGGTCGAGGTTGGTGCAGACGAACTACGGACACAAACTGCGGACTGGTGCAGTCCGAGGATTTCAACCCGAGAGGTCATTGTTGGAGTGGATTGGCCGCGGACCACTCGAGAGGTCATTGTTGGAATGGATCATATCTTGTTTTCTCTACACTTAGAGAATTGTGTTGATTGAATCTTTGTCATTTTAGATTAAATCTTAGTCATCTGAAATCAAATTCCTACACCCATGACTCCTCCCTTATCCATTTGCTTGAAAGTTGCTAGTTAATTGTGTTAGAACCTTGTTAGCTTAATCAAATCACCTCATTACATTAAATGCATTTAGCTTAAGTATGAACCTGAATTCTCTTTGAATTGAAATATTTAGAAATGGATTGACATCTAAAATACTACTTTGATTTGAACCTTGGACCCTTGAAATGTCCATTTCAAATTTGGCGCCGTTGCCAATTCTAAGTTGATTTTGACATTAAGATTTGGTCCTTACTTGAGACTAAGTTTTATCTGTGGGAACCGAAATTCGCACTGTCGATTTTCGTTTAAATAAGGAAACTAGGAAAACCCTAATTTCCCAGAGGTCTCGGATATCTGCTAATACCACACGCCAAGCAATCAGAACACAATAATGACAACGATAAAATATAAGAAATCGAAAAGAGGGCAAAGTAGATCTTATTCCGAATTCGCGTTTGAGCGTTACAACAAGGTAAAAGCCTTGGCTACGAGAGCTATCGGCGATATTTCTAGTTCTAAACCCTAAGACGGCAATAACCTAGTTGAGTCGCAGCTCGAATAACAAAAACAGAAATATGCCTAATTGCTCTAAGTGCTAAGTTTGCTCTGAGAAAAGTTCCCTTCATGCCTCTCGCCTAGGACTCCTTATATACTGGCTCCTAGGTCGGTTTACGCTTTTCATCTTCTGCCCTTAAGCCACCATAGCATAAAAATGGAGATATTCCATTTTTTCCGATCTTTGTAATTATCTTCAAAATTTCGTATTTATCCGCGGAAACTTGACATTTATCTTTCCTTGCGAACCAAGCGTAAACCGTCATGCGGCTCATGGGCTGTTGGTTAAGAAATCGTAAGTTGGGCCTCGAGTCATGTCTTAGGTCCCTTTGGGCCGTCTTCTGACTCGAAGCGTTTATTACGGCTTCTTTCGATAAAGAACGAACTTTCCGCGGTTTGTACGGTAAAGTTTGATCGACAACTTAGAATGGCGGGGAACGTGAAATGGGTTCGCTACGGTCTTCGGGAGATAGCATCGAAGGGTAGACGAGAATGCATGGACTAATGTCGTATCGACGTATCGGAAGAGCAGCGGCCGAGCTTTGGGTCGAGCTCGGTCGCTATGTAGCGACTGAGCGGAACACGCGTTCGGTCGCTGCGTAGCGACCCTTTTCGAGCTCTTTTCCGATGACTCGCATTTCCTCCGCAAAACTTTTCGCAAGGAAGAATCTATTTCGAAAAAGTATTTGTCGATGAAGGTTTTTTTCGTTTTCTTCTTCGGGGATTTGGACGTTAACTTCGTCGCAACCGTTTTCAACCCCAACATTATCTTTCTTATATCTAGTTACTGATTCTCTTTCCTATCTCTTTTGTATCTCAGGTGCATGAACTTGCGGAGCAGAGGCCCAACAGACCTAGTTCCAAGAGTTGAAGACATTAGAGCACTTGAAAGGGAGATTGCAAGGAAGAGGAGAGAAGAAGAGCAACAGGCTCACTTAGACAGATTGGGGTTTGTGATGGATCAACATCAGAATTAGCCTCAAGATGGAGAAGGCATTGGCCAAGGAGCTGTAAACCTTAGGCCACAACACCCACAGTGCCAAGCTAGAGCTATTGGCACCCATGATGAGCCCAATATCTATGGGCATAGAGCTGGCATCAGAGCACCAGCTGTGGAAAACAACAACTTTGAGATCAAGTCAAGCTTGATAAAGATGATCCAGAGCAACAAGTACCATGGTCTTGCCTTGGAGGATCCACTAGACCACTTGGATAACTTTGATAAGCTGTGTGGAACAACAAAGATCAATGGTGTCTCTGAAGATGCATTTAAGCTAAGGTTGTTTCCATTCTCTTTGGGAGACAAAGCTCAGATATGGGAGAAGAGTCTTTCAAGAGATTCAATCACTACATGGGATGAATGCAAGAAAGCTTTCCTCACCAAGTTCTTCTCTACTTCAACAACAACTTGGATAAATCTCTGGATTTCATCAAAGGAATCTTGAAGGCTTTGGAGAAGCATGGGAAAGGTTCAACAGCTACATCTCTCAATGTCCTCATCATGGCTTCAATATGGAGAGTTTGCTTAGTACTTTCTACAGAGGTGCTTTGCCTAAGTTTAGAAGCCAACTTGATACTGGTAGCAATGGTTTCTTCTTGGGGAGAAGTGAAGCAGATGCTTTGGAGCTTGTAGAGAATATGGCTAAGAGTAATTCAGTCTACAGTGATGAGCATGATAGAAGCAACATAGGCAGTGGAGGTGATGACACAAACACCGAGAGAGAGTTAAAAGCTCTACAAGACAAGATGAATATGCTTCTCTTGGATAGAGCTAAACAAGAGAAGGTGAACTTTGTTGGTGAGCAGAAACAAGAAGGGATTGTTGTGCATAATGAAGTTGATGCTTTAGAAGGTCAAGAAGAGCTTTGTTTTGTGAATGCTAATGGGACATGGTACAAGAAGGAGCCTAACTTTCAGTACAACAGCTACCAACAAAAGCCCTTCTACAACAACCAACAAGGTGGTTACCATGCTAGACAAAACTACTCTCAAGGTCTCCCCTCCAAAGGAAATCAGTCTACACAAGGCCAAGCCGGATCTTCTACTTCTACTCTACAAGAGAGTAGCACTGATGCAATGTTGAAACAGATCTTGGAGTCCCAAACTAGAAGTGAGAAGCACATTGGATATGAGCTGAAGAACCTTCACACCAAAGTTGATGGAAGCTACAATGATCTCAACAACAAATTCTCAAACCTTGCCTCTCATTTCAAGGCTTTGGAGAATCGGTTTGCTTCTATGCCTTCAACCTCCAAGCGCCCAATAGGATCTCTACCAGAGAAATCAGAGCAGAATCCCAAAGAGTATTGCAATGTTATCCTCTCTACTACTTCTTCTGAAATTGAGTTGAGTGATCATGAGAAAGAGGTGGATCAGACTGAAAGCTTCTTGTATGGAACAGAATCTGTTTCCCAGGCTGCAGCACAGCTTGTGGATAAGACTGAACACAAGGCTATGGAGAGGGTTAGGGCACAAGCTGAACTAAAGGTTGCAGCAAAGATTCTGAAAAGAGATGAGCACAAGGCTGAGAAACAAGTTGAACGAGAGGCTGTGCAGAGGCTAAAGGAAGTTAAGTTGGAAGGAACCATTGAGGTTGAGCAGTCACCTTATGATAAGCTCCCATTTCCACAAAGAGTCATCACCAAAGCTCAAAAGAAGGTGATCTCCAAGTTCAGAAAGGACATGAGTGCTGTAGGAGTCAAGCTTCCATAGATCTCAAATATGGATGATGCTCATGTCCAAATGATGCTCATCAAGAACATTCTAGCTCACAAAGAAGAAGTAGGAGAGCTCCTAGACATCTCTACTATGCAACTTGATCCACCAATCACACCAAAGTCTCTTCCCAAACTAAAATTCCAAGGGAAGTTCACCTTGTCTTGCTCCCTTGGTAAGTTCACACTTGATGATGCTCTCGTTGATTCTGGTGCAAGTGTGAATGTGATCTCAATGGAGATGGTGAAGAGTCTTGGGATTGAGAACATGGAGCCAAACACATCTTCACTCATGTTTGGAGACTCTTCTTAAACAACTCCATTGGGCTTAATCAAAGATTACCCTATGAAGATTGGAGACTGCACCATCCCTATTGATCTCACTGTTTTGAAGATGGCAACTGAGAAGAGAGTCTCATTGATCCTTGGCACACCATTTCTCATAACAGTAGGAGCTTGCATTGACTTTGCCAACAAGAAGGTCACACTCCTCAATGTGAACAAAGTTGTCTCCTACCCAATCAAGTCTCCAATGATGAATTTTGAGTATTGTGAAACCATCACTTGTGGAGAACCTTACATTGAAAAGATCAAGGATGAAATGGTTGTTAGTAGAAAAGAATGTCTTGATGTAGAGTCCTCTAAAGAGATCTGTGATGAGCACTTGGAAAGTGCTACAAAGGAGGAGGTGAGTAGAGCCACAAAGGCTGCTCATGGCAAGAAGAAGATAATGAAAGAACCTCACTCTTCACCTCTTGATATGATGCCACACACTCTCACTCTTCACCCAATGAAGTTCAAGGATGGAGCTATTGAGTACAAGATCAAATGCAAGGGAAAGTCTACACCATTCTCAAGTGCAAAGGCCATCATCACTCCACAGCTCCAAGATGATCCAATCAAGCTTCAAGAGCTTCTCTCTCAAGTCCTCACCATCACTCTTGAAAGTGGGAAGGATCATCCTTCTCCACTCTCCGCTTGAGGTACCACTCCAACCTTTCCATTGTATATACCAGTTTTTCTTTGCATTTATTCTTTCTTTTGGGTATCTCTTTCAACTTACTAATACAGAGACTGTGTGAACTAAGTTTGGAGGAGGTACCAAGTATTTGATCATGTTTGCTTTGATGATATTGCATTGAGTCTTGCATTTTACATACATATTTGCATAGAAAAACCAAAAAAAAAATTGAAAATTTTGAAAAGCACAAAAAGAAGCATGTAGTTGCATCACTTACATTCTTAGGTTGAGTCTAAAGCATATAGGTTGCATTCATGAATAGGGAGAAACCTTGTAAATAAAACATGTCTAGAACTCAATTTGACATCCTAGCTGAACATATCAAGTAGCTAAAGCATCTCTTGAAAAAGCTTGTAAGCTCCGAGCCTTGAAAACTCTTCTTGAAACATGTTGCTTGCTTGATGATTGACATTGTTCTTGAAACCAACTCCAAATGAACTAAGGCTTAATGAACTTAATCTCTCTTGCATATGGGCATTTGCATAATTGATCATGGATATTATACACATTTGGGTTATCTTTCTCTCATTTTACCAATCTTTGTTAACCCAAATGGCACTCCCATACCCATTAACCCTCACCATTCTTTGTCGCCAACATTCATTTGCTTGAGTGAGGCCTTTTATTGATAGCATGTCATGTGCAAAATCTTGAGAGTATTAGGAGCGACAATGGGTTGTTCTCATCTTTGGCTAGCATTAGGACCTCATTTAGGTTAGCCTCTAGGATGGTTGTTGGGTTTGTGAGTTTAAATTCTTTTGATCTTGGGAATGAGAGAGATTGAGTGAAACAAAATTAACCAAAAAGAGTGCCTTAAGAAAAGAAACCCCTAGTGACAAAAAAAGTTAGAAAAGAGAATCTTTAGAGTATAAATAGAACCATCTCCTAAATAAAACAAAAATGAAAAGAGAGAATAAAAAAACAATAAATGAGTGGGGAAAAGAAAAGAAAAGAGCTGAGCCAAAAAGATCTAAAAGTTTAAATTCAAAGTAAAATGTCTCTAGTTGGTATAAATCAAAAGAGAGAAAAAAGTGTTGGGTGAGAGTAGGGGTGTCAAAATGAGATAGCTCGCTCAACTCAGCTCAGCTCATAGTGAGTTTGACTCTTTCATGAGCTAACTCAGATCAGCTCATTTATTATATGAGCTTCAATATGTAAACTCGGACTCAGATCATCTAGATCATGAGTTAAATGAGCTAACTCGTGATCTAAATAAAAATAATAATAATAAAATAAAATAGTGATAGAATAACTTCTATAATATTGTTCAAAATTTTAATATTAAAAAATCCAAAATATAAATATTAAATACTAAATAAAAACCAACACATGACGAAAATAAAAATAAAACAACACCTAATATAAATTAAATTAAAGCAAAACCAATGATCCAAATCTCTATTCTTCGTGAGAGTCTTGAGCCAATTCATCTTCAATGTCTTATATGTATTTTTTACATTTTAATTTTAGAAGATAAAAATGATTGATATAGATATTATCTTTTAAGAAGATTTGGTTTGACATTTTAATTTTAAAAGATAAATATGATAAACATAGAAATTATCCAAATATAATATATATATATATATATATATATATTATATTATTGTAAGTATAAAATAAACAAGCTCATGAGTCAGCTCATGTTCATTAAAGATCGTTCATATAACTCGTGATCTAATTTAAGCTCGATCATTAAACTCATTTATTAAATGAGCTTAAAATATAGGGATCGTGCTTATGAAAAAACGAGTTGAACTGAGCCAGATCATGAGCTGTAGCTCATTTTGACACCCCTGGGTGAGAGATGAAAATGAGTGTATTTTGGGTTTGGGAATGATGAAAAAGAAGGGTAGAACTTGAAATCATCTAGGCAAAGGGTAGAATGACGAGAACAAGGCATTGTATGCATGAATTGCTCCTTTTCTTAGATAATTTTTGCATAATGATCTTGCTCCTATTCTTGAGTGTGAGTCACTATAAGAAAATGCATTTGAAACTCATTTTTCTTCACATTAGACCATCTTCTCTCATCAAGCCAAATGATTGAGATCAAATATCCATTTGCAAGAATTCACTTGTGTGTATTTGAATGAATGTGAGGGTTGGTTAAGGAACTTGTTGGTTGAATGGCATCACAACTTGTGTAGAGATAAAAGAGTCTTGATAGGCCTTGAGAAGCTAGAGTGCACTAAGAGAGTTGCTCATGCTATTTGCTATGTTTCCCTTAGGATGTTAAGTTGAAGGCTAGAAAGTTTTCTTTTGGTTATGAGCTTCCATCTTCAAACCTCTTCCTCACCTTGTTTTTAAAGGTTTACTTGTGGACAAGTAAAAGACAAGTTTGGGGGAGTTGATGTCATGAGATTTTACATGTTTTATCTATCATTTTCATACTCATTTAGATCATTTAGGATACATTTAGAGTTTGATTAGGTGCATAGCATATGCATATGTGGTATTTCAGGTTTGGAGAGGCTCAGGTTGAAGTTTGGAGATTTGGACAAGCAAACATGACAAAAGCCATGGAGATGGGTCGGCCGCAGACTGAAACCGCGGACAAGGTCAGTCCGCAGTAGTGTTAGGTCAAGCCGCCGACGATGGGCGCGGACGATAGCGGTCCGCGGATTCGAGGCAGTAAGGTCGAGGTTGGTGCAGACGGACTGCGGACACAAACTGTGGACTGGTGCAGTCCGCAGATTTCAACCCGAGAGGTCATTGTTGGAGTGGATTGGCCGCGGACCACGGCCGCGGACCGAGCCCGTCCGCGGTCGATATCAAGACCAAGTTACCCTTTTGTTCTTGGGTCAAACCTGGGTTTGTCGGGTTGACCCGATTTGATTTTTAAGCTATTATAAATAGTTTTAGACCAAAAAACATGGATCATATCTTGTTTTCTGTTAAAAATACATTGATATTTTGAAGAAAGTTTGAATCTTTAGTAATATAATCTTTTTTCTTGAGTAATTTGAGTCTATCTCATCTTCTTAACATGATTTCTCTTGAATCTATTATGGGTTTAAGGTTAATCATGAAGATTAGTGAGTAGACTCTTTTTGTATTCATGGGTTAGGATGATTAAGTGATGATCTAGAATGTTTAGAGTAGATTAATATGTTTCCTTGCTTGATTGAGTGATCTTAATGTTAATCTAGAGTTGGCCATTATAGATTGGAAATCTAGACATTTCATTGCCCGGAAGGTGTTCGATGAAATGTCTGAGCCAACTCAACATGCTCTTAGCTTACCCTACCAAAGGCATTTGATGTTTGTTAGGGTCAAAATCGTTCACGATGGAATCAATGTATGAAAGTCTGTAAAAATCGGCATGAACGTTTTTACGAAAAATAAATCTTCAAAAAAGATTTATTTTTACGAAGAATCTTGCGGAGAAAACACATTCACGAAAATCGGAGAAAGACTCGAACAAGGTTGCCGCATAGCAACCAGCGCACAAGCTGGTTGCTACGTAGCGACCGAGCACGTGCACGGCTCGGTCGCTAGGTGTTGGGGTCGAAAACGGTTACGACGAAATTAACGTCCAAATCTCCGCAGAATACGAGTATGTCTTTCCGCAACAAATCATGCTCGGTCAAGAAAACGTCGTAACGTATGTTCCCGAGATCAAACATAAGCCATCGGAAACATACCCATACCAGCTACGGATAGGTCCGAGAATGACGATCAGAACACGGACGAACCAAGCTCGGTCATTACGCAACAACCGCACATGCACGCTGTCCGGTCGCCACGCAAGGTCGCTACGTAGCGACCGAGCTCTTCCGAAACGTCGATACAACATTAGTCCATGCATTCTCGTCTACCCTTCGATGCTATCTCCCGAAGACCGTAGCGAACCCATTTCATGCTTCCCGCCATTCTAAGTCATCGATCAAACTTTACGGTAAAAACCGCGGAAAGTTCGTTCTTTATCAAAAGAAGCCGTAATAAACGCTCGAGTCAGAAGACGGCCAAAAGGGACCTAAGACATGACTCGAGGCCCAACTTACAATTTCTTAACCAACAGACCGTAAGCCGCATGATGGTTTACGCTTGGTTCACAAGGAAAGATAAATGTCAAGTTTCCGCGTATAAATACGAAATTTTGAAGATAGTTACGAAGATCGGAAAAAATAGAATATCTCCATTTTATGCTATGACGGCTTAAGGGCAGAAGAGGAAAAGCGTAAACCGACCTAGGAGCCAGTATATAAGGAGTCCTAGGCGAGAGGCATGGAGAGAGACTTTTTTCGGAGCAAACTTAGCACTTAGAGCGATTTAGGCATATTTCCGTTTTTGTTATTTTGAGCTGCGACTCAATTAGGTTTAGCCGTCTTAGGGTTGCTAGAACTAGGAATCTCGCTGACAGCTCTCGAGCCCAGGCATATACCTTGTTGTAACGCTCAAACACGGATTCAGAATAAGATCTATTTTGCTCTCTTTTTAAGATTTTTGTACTTTGTCGTTGATATATCGTGTTCTGATTGCTTAGCATGTGGTATTAACAGATCTCCGGGACCTCTGGTAATTTAGGGTTTTCCTAGTTTCCTAATTTAAACGGAAATCAACAGTGCGAATTTCGGTTCCCACAGTTTGGCGCTAGAAGGAGGGGGAGTACGGATCAATCTTACTCTCAACCACAAAACGCTTGATCAAAACAATGTCTGGAAAAACGAAATACAAAATCGCAGTTCGCAACAACGCTGGTAAGACAACCCCAGCCGCCACTGCGCCTATGGCCAACGCTTACGCAAACGCCATAGTGCCTAAAAAAAAAATCGAAAAAACCTAGCCGCGACTTTTCGCCACAGGAAGTGCAATGAAACGAGCTCGCGATTTCTATTTTTAAACATAAAGGGAAATGATAAATCTTATCAAACCCTGTAAGTTTGGCTCATTACCGAGCAAAAGAAATCTCAATGCGTAAGGGTTTTATCAAAACACGTTTTCCGAAAACATTTCGGAAGGGTAAAACTTGTTCTCCCAAAAACCACAGAAAACCCCTAGGTTAATTGCGGAAAAAGGAAGCGCAACAAATCGATTACACAGCTCGGTCGGTACGTAGCGACCGAGCTCGGCTGGAGCTCGTACACGGCTCGGTCGCTACGTAGCGACCGATCTCCAGCCAAGATCGGTCGCTACATAGCGACCGAGAACGTACACGGCTCTGTCGCTACGTAGCGACCGAGCACGCACACGGCTCGGTCGCTACGTAGCGACCGAGCACGCACACGGCTCGGTCGCTACGTAGCGACTGAGCTCCAGCCAAGCTCGGTCACTACGTAGCGACCGAGAACGTACACGGCTCGGTCGCTACATAGCAACTGAGCACGTACACGGCTCGGTCGCTAACGCACACAGCTTTGTCGCTACGTAGCGACCGAGAACGTACACCGCTCGATAGCTACGTAGCGACCGAGCTCAAGCCAACTCTCCATTCGCTAAGTAGCAACCTTCCAGGCCTAAAAACGGTCCTCCTTTGCGTTCTCTTTTGAATCTTCATCGAAACGTTTTTCGTTTCGTCTCAATCGGAGTTTCCGTTGAGATTTTACGACGAAAACAAGTAGGACTCTTCTTGGCTTGCTTCCACTCGCTATGTAGCGACCTGTCAGACCTCCACTCGCTACATAGCGACCTGTCAGGCCTCAGGAAAGTCCTCCTTTGCGTTCTCTTTTGAATCCTCATCGAAACGCTTTTTGTTTCGTCTCAATCGGAGTTTCCGTTGAGATTTTACTACGAAAACAAGTAGGACTCTTCTTGGCTTACTTCTACTCGCTACATAGCGACCTGTCAGGCCTCCAGCCCGCTACATAGCGACCTGTCAGGCCTCAAAAAGCTCCTCCTTTGTGTTCTCTTTTGAGTCCCGATCGAAACGCTTTTCGTCTCAATCGGAGTTTCCGTTGAGATTTTACGACGAAAACAAGTTAGACTCATCTAAACTCCTTGGCTTGCTCCTACTCGCCCTTGCCTCCATCTTTGTGTTCTCCTTCAAATCTCAATCGAAACGTCTCTTGTTTCGTCTCGATTGGAGTTACCATTGAAACTTTACGATAAAAAAACCCCCGCAAAGACTTGTTTTCTTGCGTGGATTCAGATTAATCGTATAAAACGGCAACGGTTAACTTATCACCTTATCCGCCTCAACTATACGATTACGTTGAAACTTTTTATTCACGTCGTATCAGTCAAGTTCGGAAGATAAATTTCAAGTTTCAAAGGATAAACACCAATATCGAAAAATGCAAATATACACGAGAAGAGGAAGGGGAAATGAGCAAGCAAAACTTAGAAGAGACAAAACTGCATCTTCGAGAGAACTAAGGTATTTGCGACTTGAAATTTTTTAAATCAGACTTGGAATTTTCGTAGGAAATTACTAAGAAATAAAAACGCCTTTGAGACTGCCATAGAACTTTGGGGAACGTAAAACCTAGATAGATAGTCTAGCGAACTAAGTCTTAGGCGATTTTTCCTCTCAATATATTGTCCCATAACTGTTCATCCAGATTTTGCAAACCGATCTAAACTCTCCAAAAATCAAGAAACGATCGCCACGCATATCAAGCTCGCTTCCTAAGGAGAGAAAAAACTAGAGACATAAACGTCGTCTTAAAACCGATTCGTTTCTGGCAATTCTCTCGGAACCGACATATTCCGAGTCGTCAACGTGGAAACAACCAAGTCACAAGTGCTCACGTCGTCTTCAAACCGACTCGGACTGTCGATCATTCTATTCCTCGAGAAAAAGGGACGGAGTAGGTGCGTATACTATACTTGTATACTCCCATACTTCAAAAACATATTCAAACAATGAGATGTCTCGTCAAGATCAAGAAAACGCATTCGACAAAGCAAACTCTCGTAGAAATATGATGAAAAATATTCAAACAATGCGATGTCTCGTCAAGATCATCCTAAAAGCAAACGACAATCTGAGATTCGTCTAAACGCTAGGAACTGATCCAAACCATCTTGGAAAAAATCTCAAAGACTATACATCATCTATCATCGCAATCATTCGTTTAGAAAACCTCCGCCAAACTTCAGAATGAAAGTCAATGATTTGCTGAAGTCATAAAGATCTTTTCCGATTTGATAAAACGAGTTTCGTATAAGAGTCATTATACGAGAAATCTTCAGGCATCAAAGCATCGCTCTCATTTTCCGTTGAACCAACCGACTCACGGAAAAACATCAAAAACATTTGCGACAAAGCAAAATCAAGAACAAAAGTAACAGAAAATAGGACAAAGAGAACACGTCCTCCCCGCTCGTCGACTAAGTCTATCGCTATTTAACTGATTCATTCAAAAAACCTGCAAAAACGTTTCGCGACTAGATCTCGGTGAAATAACCTTTGGTAAAACTCCATGAGCGACTCAAAGAAACTTTCACCGAAGAATAAAAACAAAAGCGGAAACGTTTCTCAAAAATCTGCGGAAACATCGTTATTTTGACATCTCCATATGTCGCGTTAATTTGCTAAATTCGTAAAAACCGGTCGCCCGTTACTTACGCAGAAAATCATTCGTATAATCAGATCATGTCATACGAAGCAACTTTCGAAAGTAAACGTAACAGGTTTTACGAAAAAGTACTTTCCTTATAGCAAAAACCAAGCTGTATGATCCGACATTGGACGACCAATATAAACTTTACTTCCTCGCACCACGATCTGAAAGGTCTCATTTTTTAGCCCTGCGACTCACTGGCATCCGCTCTCATTCCGCTTGGTCACGTCCGAGCAGGAAATCACCCTGCAACTGACTCCGTACGGGCTCTGTATCGAGCTTCTTAGGCTTTGTCTCCCTCGGAAACAAAGGAAACAACTTCCATACGAATAAAGGAAACATTATACGAAACTTTCATCGTATAAATTAACCCTAAAGTGGAAATACGTTTTCTACCACCATGGGCATACTCAGCCTATCAATCTCGATAAACGCCATTCTTCACTCGCCCAATTACGCCTTTCCTTCGAAGCCGAACTAGGTTACAGCATCCCCTTTAAGGACGATTCTAACTGACTTGACCTTATTGATAGCACGAAAGTGTCATGGTCTAAACCTTTGGCAACAACGTCCTTGGCTATAAAGCTGAGCACAGCCTTCATGCAAAGCCAAAACAATTGAGCGACCACCGCTCTAATAACTTGACGGCTAAACGGTAATCCGCAATTTGTCTTGAAACGCCAAGTAACGATTACACAAACAATTATCGTATGACCCAAAAACGGGAATCATACGGTAAATTCGTCATAACAAAACTCAGTCCTAACAACCAAACAGTTAACGAAAAGGTTCCACTTGTCAAAAATCGACCAAGTTTCATATACTACGATTCACTTTAAGCCCGCTGTATTTTACTCGTAAAATGCGGCATGTAAGGAAAACTCGTAACTGAGCTCCTATAGCTATACGAAACATCTTCAAACAGACACAGAAGAAGTCTCAGAAGGCCAACACCTCACAAAGCACGGTATAAGAGGATGTCTCTTTCTGGGGACAAATTTGACCCCTTGCTCCTAACTCCTCGATCGCAAATCAAATCCAAACAGGAACAATAATTTTGGCTGCAAACATCCGTAGACAAACCAGAATATTTCTCAAACGCAGGGCTAAGACTAAACCCTTGCAATATCGTGAAACATCTTCAAACCCGCAAACATTTCAAGCACGAAACGCGGCATACAAAAATAAAAACAATCTTCAGCATTGCGAGACGTCGCAGACGCCTGAAGAACCATTTTTCGACAAAATTTCCTTCCTCGATAAAGGCACCTTCTTGGAAGACCAGACAGTCATACGCACTAACATCTTCTCAAAACATATCCTTCGCGAAGACTCAAAATGGTAATTTTTACCATTAAGTTTGTTGCTGATCACAACAAACTCTTAACGTCCTAAACAGACTTAGACATCTCGTAGAGATGACTCTCGTACATCCGACACAAGGATAATAGCGCTATAAAATAAACCCAAAATTTTTGGTCAGCACTTCCATGAGGCTTAAAAATTGTCCTTGGAGAGATGCTCGGTTCCAACCATACAAGTCGTATAAGCCGAGAACCTATCGCGGACTTTAAATCGGTATGGAATCAGGATGAAACTGAAACGGGATACGTAAGTCGAATTAGTCATCGCACCCTCTAAAACCAGGAGTAAACCTAGGTCTTGCACTAAACCCAGCGCACTGGTCTCTAACATCTCTAGGCATAGTACCAAAAACCTTGATACGAGATCCCAAAATTTGTCTCTTTGCCAATATTCGAGCGTCTTCAGAAATCCCGCAAGTTTACACACTGTGGAAAACTCGAAACAGATCACGGATATAGCAGTTCACACAGAGTTAGATTACGAGATGACAACTCGTAGTCTTCCCTCTACACCCATATAATATGCCATCGGCAGCAACACGCCTGATAACCTCTACATGAAAACTAGACCGTAAAGGTTTCGCTGGAAAACTAGTCATACGAACCTTAACTCCAAGACGAACTACGAAAGGCTTGATCCCTTCAACAAGGGTACGTAGGCAGCCGTCATAAGGCGCAGTCCCAATCTTATCGCGTTCTACTTTCAGAAGAGCGAGAAGACCACTTACCACAGACTTCTTCGACCATTAATTCCGCCTAACTCACCTAACTTGCCTAACTTGCCAAGCCACTCGCTAGAACCTCACGCTATAAGCTCATGGTTCTAACGAGCTGGGGGGCTAACTGTTGGGGTCAAAATCGGTCACGACGAAATCAATGTCTGAAAGTCCGTAAAAATCAGCATGAACGTTTTTACGAAAAATAAATCTTCAAAAAACATTTATTTTTACGAAGAATCTTGCGGAGAAAACAAATTCACGAAAAATCGGAG
Source organism: Brassica napus (assembly GCF_020379485.1). Lineage (NCBI taxonomy): Eukaryota > Viridiplantae > Streptophyta > Magnoliopsida > Brassicales > Brassicaceae > Brassica > Brassica napus. The sequence goes on along the minus strand of NC_063445.1, from coordinate 11,911,351 downwards.
AAAGACTCGAACAAGGTTGCCGCGTAGCAACCAGCGCACAAGCTGGTCGCTACGTAACGACCGAGCACGTGCACGGCTCGGTCGCTACGTAGCGACCAAGCTCTCACCGAAGCTCGGTCGCTAGGTGTTAGGATCGAAAACGGTTACGACGAAGTTAACGTCCAAATCCCCGCAAAATACGAGTATGTCTTTCCGCAACAAATCATGCTCGGTCAAGAAAACGTCGCAATGTATGTTCCCGAGATAAAGCTTCGTTCGAATTCTATTTTGATCAAATATAAGCCATCGGAAACATACCCAGACCAGCTACGGATAGGTCCGAGTATGACGATCAGAACACGGACGAACCAAGCTCGGTCATTACGCAACTACCGCACATGCACGCTATCCGGTCGCTACGTAGTGACCGAGCGTCCGTTCCGCTCGGTCGCTACGTAGCGACCGAGCTCTTCCGAAACGTCGATACGACATTAATCCATGCATTCTCGTCTATCTTTCGATGCTATCTCCCGAAGACCGTAGCGAACCCATTTCATGTTTCCCGCCATTCTAAGTCATCGATCAAACTTTACGGTAAAAATTGCGGAAAGTTCGTTCTTTATCGAAAGAAGCCGTAATAAATGCTTTGAGTCAGAAGACGGCCCAAAGGGACCTAAGACATGACTCGAGGCCCAAATTACAATTTCTTAACCAACAGCCCGTAACCCGCATGACGGTTTACGCTTGGTTCGCAAGGAAAGATAAATGTCAAGTTTCCGCGGATAAATATGAAATTTTGAAGATAATTACGAAGATCGGAAAAAATGGAATATCTCCATTTTTATGCTATGATGGCATAAGAGCAGAAGAAAAAAAGCTTAAACCGACCTAGGAGCCAGTATATAAGGAGTCCTAGGCGAGAGGCATGGAGAAAGAATTTTTTCGGAGCAAACTTAGCACTTAGAGCGATTTAGGCATATTTCTGTTTTTGTTATTTTGTGCTGCGACTCAATTAGGTTTAGCCGTCTTAGGGTTGCTAGAACTAGGAATCTCGCCGACAGCTCTCGAGCCTAGGCTTATACCTTGTTGTAATGCTCAAACACGGATTCAGAATAATATCTATTTTGCTCTCTTTTTACGATTTTTGTACTTTGTCGTTGATATCTCGTGTTCTGATTGCTTAGCGTGTGGTATTAACAGATCTCCAGGACCTCTGGGAAATTAGGGTTTTCCTAGTTTCCTAATTTAAACGGAAATCGACAGTGCGAATTTCGGTTCCCACAATGTTAGGGGAGTTTAGAAAGTTGAATGATTTGTTCTTAATGATTGCTTGATTGACACAAACCAAAAGAATTTGATGTTTGATCAATGAGAGTAAATGAACTTTTGTCTTGACAAAGAACTTGCTTAGAATTGTTATCTACACTTAGAGAATTGTGTTGATTGAATTTTTGTCATTTTAGGTTAAATCTTAGTTATCTGAAATCAAATTCCTACACCCATGACTCCTCCCTTATCCATTTGCTCGAAAGTTGCTAGTTAATTGTGTTAGAACCTTGTTAGCTTAATCAAATCACCTCATTACAATGAATGCATTTAGCTTAAGTATGAACTTGAATTCTCTTTAAATTGACACTTAGAAATGTATTGACATCTAAAATACTACTTTGATTTGAACCTTGGACCCTTGAAAAGTCCATTTCAATATATATATATATATATATATATTATTTTTTTTGGGTAGGCATTGTTGATACATTTCATAAGTTATGCGGCCAAGATGACTATATCGATGGCCGTTGATCCATTTCATACAAGATCCTCAGATTATTTTTGATGAAATCGAAGACTCTTTGAAAGATCTAAAGGACACTATTCTGATATAAATTATCAATTTCTAAAGTCATGTGGTCTCACGGTATATCAAAGGACCAATCATTTGGAGTAGCGCTGCGGTCGGCGGGCAAGCTGATTTCTATCAAAACGTGGTCTAATGCTATATCAAAGGTTTCATTCTCATGGGGCAACGCCAACCACTCCGTCAAGCTCCTGCTGTGCTTAACTCTACTTGCTCTTTGTTTAGTACACCTTTATAATTGTCTTTAGATGTTTATGAGTTGCTTTTTCTTTTCTTCTATGTTGTTGCTTTAGGTTCAATTTTCTTCTGCTACTAGTATTGTTTGTATCTTCTGTCAAAAATTGAAAATTTGGTATAAAATTTAACATTTACTCCAAAAAAAATTTCTAAAGTCAAGGGGATAAGATGGTAATCTAGATAGCGGTTGACCCAACAATCATAATCCTCACAAGCTATGTGATGAAATGGATCGGAATCTCTGATTAAAATAAAAATCGATTATTTAGAAAGTGTGTTACTGATTAACAAACAAGTATCCTTACGGGTGAATTAAGTAGTCTTTGTTTGGTGGAAAGAAATGTTTTCTTTACAAGCCTGTGACAAATATACTATATTCTTTTCACATCTTATTTTTATACTGAATGAGATGAAAGTATACTTTTAAAAAGGAGGATTATGATATGATTTAGCTTCTACTAGATTGATAACCTCCAAAGCAAACTAAAAGTAACTAAAATTTCATTTTTAACCAAAATAGACATTTTGGTTTATAAAAACTTTATTGATGTCTTAGAAGTTTTTACATCGACATATGATATTGTAACACAATCAATAGAAGAGCTTCAATTAAACCTCCATCTCATATAATCCTCTTTCTAGGACAGAAGATTTAATCAACTTGAGAGACTCCACCAAATCGTCACACATCTTGTGAGGGTCTGGAATGACTGTTGGATCGGCCGTTACTGATATTATCACCTTGTTCTCATAACTCTGGAAATGTAGAGTAAGAGCCTCCACACACATAAGAATATATATATATAATTAGAAAGCAAGATAATTAAACAAAAAAAATTCTATAAATGTATATAATGAATTGTCTATATATATGCATACACTTACATGTGGGTGGCCAAAAACACTAGGCGCGATATAAGATAACGGGTGGCCATGAAAAGTTATTTCTTCTTTTGGACCGACGACGTTTGAGAATGACAATGTTGTACTATGGATCACTTTCCTAACAAGGACCACACTTGCCTGTATTTTCAATTTGGTTCACCATTAGATAGTATTAATTTACTTAGTCAAACAAAATAATTGTATAAATGATTGAAGATATATATTAGCAACTTAAACTTCACCTTGAGCCCCAGAACTTTAAGTATCAATTTAAAGAACGCCATGGAGAATACAGCCTCAAGAGAGTGTTTCTTGCGGTCAACCGTAACTTTAGCTCGGCGAAGGTATTCTAGAGGATCAGTCTCTAGCCCGAGGGAGAATGGTAGGAGGATGTAACCGAAGAGATTTCCCCATCTGCATTTCGATTTCTTGGCCATCATATCCGCCAGAGCCTATATTGCATCATTACACAATCAGCTTTTAAGTATTTAATTTTAAAGATTCCAAGATCAAATATTTATATACCTCTATTCCTGTGTTTGGTCTCAGGTTAATCATAATGGCTGAACGAAGTCGGATTCTCCTCATCAAATCTTTGGACTTCGGTGTCGCTGCTTGATCTATTTCATTAACATATATGACAAGAGCTTCTTTAGATGAGTGTGAAAACCAAACTACTATGTATGACATAATAATGTAACAAAATCGAACTTTTACCATATCTCCTAGTAAGATACCGTGAAAGTCCGGCCTGGGTTACTCCAAGGAGAACATCATTTACCGTCTAACAAAATAGATTTAAAGCTAATAACGTCAGCGATTATTCATAATCAAGAGATTCTTTAGATTAGAGAAAGAAAAAAAACAAATCTACCATGTTCACTGCATTTTTCACCAGCTTCACATCGTCAAAACTGATAATTCGATAGACAAACTTCTTTGGTTTAAGTTCACTACCGGGTTTTGCCAAGAGAGGAGTCTCCGTATCCCCCAAGAAACAAATTGTTAGAGCAAACATTAAGACATCAATAAAAGTGTTGAAGACCAGTCTTAGGATAAACCAAAGCCCTACAAATAACCACCAAATCTTGTTGAAAAAACCAATGTAGCAGCTAGGTCCAAACTGTTTTTTCTGAACCGCCACAGTAGGCAAAGCCTCGGGGTCTGATGTTTTACGGGTGCAAGCGAGGAAAAGAGACATGAGTGACATTCCATCACCCAAAGAATGATGGATTTTGAGAATGCCAATGGATTCAGCGTTTGATGTCTTGAGGCAGAGTACGTGAATTTCCCATAATGGTTTAGACAAATCTAGAGGAACGGTCGTTAACTTAGAGATATAGTCTTCAAGATACTGATCAGGATTTTCAGTGTTGGGTTCTATATCTGGAACAATCACATGCTCTTCTACTCTAACTTTTGTCCTAACCCATCTTGGTTTCCCTTTCTTCCCATTCTTCATATCCTGAATTATTACCCAAAAAATTCATATATAAATAAAACTATGGTTTTCATATATAAATAAATCCATGATTGTTCCTTTTTCTGATATATATATTAAAAATATAAAAATATATAGAGGCTTGTTTTTGACAAAAAAAGAGGCTTCTTTGACCATTTCGGTCTGATTACAGTAACTAATGACTCTTAATTAAGATCATGTATTTTAATGATACAAACATGGTAGGAGAAAAGGTGTTTAATGTTGCAATATTAAACCATGTAGCTAATGTATGAATTTTCGTTGTTTTTTTCTGTTTTTTTGTCCGAATTAAACTAATGATCTTATATCAGTTTTATTATGTTGTGTGTGTCCAGTGAATTTTTTTCCCTAAAATAGTAAACCCTTTTTCAAAAAAAATACAGTAACGAAATATATTGGTGCTCATATAAATAATATACATGTGTTGTTACTTACTAATATGCTGGAGAAGCGAGGGTGATTAGCGAGTGTGTGTTTAAGGCCGTCGATGATTGCAGGTGGATTTCCTTTGACTTTACATCCCATTGTGACGATTATAGCACAGTTGAAATCCGGTGAATTGAACAACCGTGAGCATGGGCTGAGCGGCTCCTCCTCCTCCTCCACCATATCCCTTGCCTTGTTCTTTTCTCCACCCATTTATTTGACTTATTTGTCACTCTAGCTAAGTTTTGTGGATTTTTTTCTTTTCTCACTCAAAGTCACTTTATTCTCTATATATAAACGAGTTGCAAGACTTTAGATGTGGACTCATGGTCCATTTGGCTTTGGTTAACCGAGGCTACCTAACCTAGCTACTATGTATATGTGAAATCATGTCCGTATATTTTATGAGTTTTTATGACAACATCAGGTGGATACATAATATACTTCATTTTGTTATGTATACAACCTGTTTTCACTAGATAAGATTTTCTGGCAAAAACAAATTAAAAACTTTTTATATGTTGTTATGCAAAAACTGTAGTGCTCAGATCAGGTGATTAAAATGAAACCCTAGGAATACAAGAACTACTATAGGAAATAAAACCATTTTTGTATCTGTGCATGAACGTATTAATCATTGATCTCTATTTATCAATCAAAGCCAAGATAATACTTACTAATAATAATCACAGTTTCCAAAAAGAAAAAAAAACCATTGATCTCTCGAATGCCATGAATGCATGAGTAGGTAGTGATTAATTTATTTGGGCCAACCATATCGACCAGAGATCCATAACTGATTTCATATGCAGATCAAATTTTATTTGAAACTTTTCTTTGTAATAATTCATTTAATGTTCCCTTTTTACGTAAAACCCTGATAAATTATTAGATTACTAAACATAGAAACTGATCTGACCATCCTCTTGGTCATTGATTCAAATAATAAGGCTCTTTTATGTTACAAAAATACGGAAAGTGGAGTTAAAGTCAATCAATATTGTATACGACAATATATTGCTCGTGGATATATGCATAAACGGACAAAAAAAATTCTTTTTTTGAACTGAACAAACCATTTTCTTCTTCTTCTAAAAAGATTAATGCTTTGTTTAATTTAAGTTAGTTATGTTTTTCTTAAAAAAACTATTCTTTGCAACTATAAAATACTCATTTAATTTTGAAATTTCAGACAACTACTTTAGATGAATTAATGCATGGTGTGCGCTTTTACTTGCCTGTTTTATGGGAACCACAAAGCTGCCTTCATCGTTCAATGAATAAGTTATTGGTAACGACCAACCACTACGTACGGTTGGAGATTGACCACTTTAATGACATGATATCGAAAATATGTTATATTGTCACAATATCATCTTTTTCATGTTAAAACCATGTTTCAAATCTATGGTTCATAACCTTTTTATGCTTAAAAAATCAAAACTCACTGATCAATTTGACGGTCGATAATCTTTGCATGGCGGAAACAAAATCTATACGGTTAGTTACACAACTAATTACAGAATCTGTTCTATGGGTAAAGAATCTCCGTTGGATAGAATAAACATTGATGGCTCTCAATGCCATTCTCATCTTTGGTCACCGTGTGAGATCGTACGAAAGATTGATTTGGTAGTTGCGTCTTGATTATCAGTCATTCTTATTCCAAAGCATTTAATATCAATTGCACTTAGTTTTTTAGTATATGGTCTTGGTGGGCCTATTGCCTCGTTTTTGTTTTTTTTTCTTATTTTTTATTTACCTCCAAATTCTAACTTCTAACTGATGCATGACCTTTTCTAAAATATTCCATCGGTTTCATATTAAATGTCATTTTAACCTTGTGCACACAGATTAAAGAAATAATTAATTTTATATATTTCCTATATAAAAACACAATTACCTATATATCTAACTATATTTCGACCAATAGAAAAATAAATTACTGCATAAAATTAATAAATTTTGTATTAAAAATCGAAAACGAGACTTGTTTTGTAACGAAAAAATTTCTCTACAACGACACTTAGTATGAAACGGAGAGAGTATCTTTTTGTATCAAAGTTTCTCATTTTATATTATTTTTTTGTTTCAAAAACAAATTCTCATTTTATATATATTTTTAAAAAATTTACAAACGTAGTGCGTAATAGATGAGATATGTAACTTTTATGTCACCGGGTGTTATTTATGTACAAAGAAGACCTAATCTTATCGTTTCAAATGGTTGTAATCATCTTCGATCACCTCTGTATTCATTTTTGTATTTTCTTATAAAATAAAGAAATTTTATTATAGAAGTGTGTTTGTTGTAATGTATAACTTCATAACATAATTCTTCTTTTGTAAGGAAATATATAGAAAAATGTTATTCTATATCTAAGAGTATCTCTAACTACTACTCCCTCCGTTTCAAATTAACTGTCGTTTTAAAGAATTTTTTTCGTTACAAAATAAGTGTCGTTTTCGATTTTCAATGCAAAACTTATTAATTTTATGCAAACTTTATTTTTCTATTGGTTGAAATATGGTTAGGTGTATAGGTAATAGTATTTTTTATATGAAATGTACAAAATTAATTGTTTCCTTAATCCGTGTGCTGAAACCTAAAACGACACTTATAATGAAACAGAGGAAGTATTTTTTTTTTTTAGAATATCATTTAAAGGTACATTCATTCTAACCATTACTATTTATTCTCTTTATTAGAGTATTCTATTATAGAATAATATATTAGAGAAAATTCCATCTCTACTATAGAGACACTATTTTAGAAACAAATAGCAATATACATAGAAAATGGTCTAAGTATAGAGATAAAGTAAGATTCTTCTATATTTTTCACTAAACATAGATGTATAAATTGGTGAAAAATCATTTATATAATAGAATTATCTATTTTAGAGAAAAATATAAAAATGTATATTGTAAGTGCTCTTAGTCACAATTTTTAGGTAGTGAACAATGACAGACACATCCGTTGTTTTAAAGCATTTTACTGTATGATTTCATTTTTTCATTTTAGTATAAAATAACTACACAATGGACTTGAGATATATTTAAATTCTAAATTTATTTTCATTTTTAACTGGACTAGTAAATAAAAATGAAGGAATGAATTTATATAAGTATTCTATTTTGGATTAATCTCATTATAAAGTTGAGAATGAAATTGGATTGAAGAATTTTTTTAATTAACGTTGAATTTTGAGTAGAAAATGAAATAGGATTAGAGATGCTTTTAACCTTTTATACCATGATAAACTGTTTATGAAAATGATTCTTTTTGTTATTCCACTCATGGAAGTAGAGTTAGGTGTTGACTGGTTTTCCCGTTAGCATCCGTAAACGCAGCTTTTGCGATTCGTAACGGTTGACAGCGTTTCGAAACAATCATACGAACCGCTTTGTACCGCTTCAAACCACTTTGTACCGCTCAAAATCAAAAGCTCATTCCCGCAAGCGTTTGCGGTTAGAAAAAAAACATTAAATATTAAATTAGATTTAGATTTCATATATCCTAACTTAGGCCTAGGCATCCGGGTCTTCGGGTCGGGTTCGGATCGGGTATTGTCGGGTCCGGGTCGGTTCGGATCTATAATTTCAATACCCGTAAAATACCCAAAATTTTTGGGTATATTTCGGATCCGGGTCGGTTCGGGTATTTAGGACCGGAAATAGACCCGAAATACCCAAACTGGACCCGAAAACTCTAAAAATATCCGAAGAACCGCAAAAATACCCAAAAATTTATCAAAAATCAGACCCGAAAACCCAAAACATACCCGAATTTTACCTAAATATCCAAATTATATTTTCTAAAAATCTAAAATTTCACCAAAAACCAACAATTATACCCGAAAATCCAAACCCGAAACTTTAAAAAAATCCGAAATACCAAAAATATACCCAATCACCCAAATATACCTAGTATATACAATTATTTGCGGGTACTTCGGGTACTCGAACGGGTCTCGGGTAGGACCGGGACCCGAATCGAGACCCGCGGGTCCAAAAAAAAGACCCAATAGGTACTTAGCATGGACCCGGACCCGGACCCGAACCCGGACCCGAACATGTATTTTCGGGTCGGTTCCGGTTCGGGTCTTTGGATCCGGGTAAAATGCCCAGGCCTATCCTAACTAATCAAAATCACGTATAACTACTTATTTATTTTTAATCAACGTTATATATCTGTATATTTGACAATATCTCATTCACGTTAACCTAATTCAGTTTCAATCCATTGAAATCATTTCTTCCAACCAAGAAGAAAGTCAAGAAAACAACGTAAGTGGATTATGATTTTATTCGAGCTTTATTGTTTTATGATTTATGATATGTTTTGTTGTTTAAATTCTCTGAACGACCAGTATATCATTCATATATATATATATATATATATATATATATATATATATATATATATATATATATTTATGTTTTGTAATTGGATATATGTTCACCTGGTCTTGGAATAGAAACTTCATTGGTTAGATTAGACGACTCGTTTCTTGTTAGACCTGATAACGCTGGAAAAACAAGATGAAAATTCTAAAGGCAAAAACTTGAGTGAGCAGGGAAAGCAAAATGTTCTCACAGAATTTAAAAAACAGTTTCCAGAAGATCCACGTCTCGGAACAAATTTTTTCGAGTATGTTGCACAGCTCGATGAAATATTTGGTGATTATTAGAATGCATGAAACAATAATCATGCCATAAATTTAATTTCTTTTAATTATTATTTATTATTTTGTTATTGGATTTTAAGTTTATTTTTTTAATTATAGCTTTTTTATTTTTTTTGTCTATTAAATATTTTTTTATTAATTAATTTTTGTATCTGTGGGTGGGTAAACCAGTCGAAAATGACCCGCAAACGCAACAATTTTTAAACGTTGTGCCAGTCATACAAAACGCTTGGTAACGCTAGAAACTGCAATCACCCGCATCCGCAAATTCTCGCAACCGCAACCTTAACCGCTGCGTTTGAACCAGTTAGACCCTTAGTAACCGGATGGATATCGATTGTTGACTTTGACAATATACGAAAAAATAAAGTTAAGTTAATTGAGTCTTATTGGGCTTTTCTAGTTATTTGACCCATGCCAAACTTTAGCCCAAACTTGGCGTATGCTGGTAGATTATATTTACAAATTAAAAATATGAGAAATTGTAAATTGTGTTACGAAAGTCAAAAGTAGTGGCCACCGAAAATGTTGAAATAATTAAAGATGTGGGTTCCGCTGCACTATTTGCACAGTAGATTTTTTCTCTATATATACGATCGAGTTCGATCGTTTAGAAACACACCATTTCACTCTTCTCTTCTCTCTAATAATAATCTTTCTATCAGTGTTAAAATTTCTACGGGTATAAAATTTTGCCCTTATTTAAATTCATGCGATACAAATAAATTCCAGTTCTTTTTATAACACGTTATCAGCACGATCACTCTGCGATTCGGTAAAATTTATTTGTATCATTTATACCCTGTTATAATGGTCGGTATACCGCATCTACTATTATTTATATCATGTTATAATGGCCGGAATACCGCCTATATTATTTACTAGTAATTTAATTTATTTATTGGTCGGCCGAGCCGCCTTATATCATGTTTATTATTTATTGGTCGGCCGAGCCGCCTTATATCCTGTTTATTATTTATTGGTCGGCCGAGCCGCCTTATATCCTGTTTATTATTAATTGGTCGGCCGAGCCGCCGTATAATTTATTTATTATTCTGCATTGATCGGCTGAGCCGTCGCATGATTAATTATCATAACATAAATATTTCATTGTCATAATTTTTTACTTTTATGAAATTTTATGAAATTTTATAGATTTGATTGACTGTTTAATACGACATTTTCAGACTGATTTTTAGTGCACTCGATTTAACCCCAACGGTCACAAAGAAATTTTTTCAAAAATTTCCCCTTTCTCCAACGGTCATGAACAGTAATTTTCATCTATAAATACAACTCATTTTCACTCTATTTCATCATCCAAAACATTTCATCTTCTCTCAAAAAATTTCAAATCGCTCTCCTCTGATTTTTCATTTCAAGAAAGATGATTCGCGCACTTTTGTTTTTATGTGCCATTTTTATTTGTGTTTCTATTTATGGTTTATTCGTTGGAGAATTTACTCCGAGTGAATTTAAGATGAATATCGGTTTAATTTTCTTTACATCGCTTCTCCTTGTAATTGCTTGCATGATTAATGTAAACGGTTTCTTTTAATATTAATAATATTCTAATAATTTTTATTTATATGCTTTAGAAATACAAATGGCAAAAATCGAGAAACTTCAGTTTCCGGCATTGGAAGTAACTGGGACAAACTACACGGCATGGGTTACAAACATGGAGCTTCATCTAGATTCCGAGGAAATACTCGGAACAATAAAAGACGGCAATATATCAACCTCTCATGAAAAGGCTAAGGCCGTGATATTTCTGAGAAGGCATCTAGATGAAAATCTTACGCATGATTATGCGAGAACCAAAGATCCCTTAGATCTTTGGAAAGCTCTGAAGGAGAGGTTTGATAACCAAAAGAAAATTACTCTCCCCCATGCACTCGATGAGTGGAAAAATCTACGATTTCAAGATTTTGAAAAAGTGGAAACGTACAATTCCGCTATATTGAGAATAGCGGCGCAATTAGATTATTGCGGTAAGCCTGTCTCGGAAGCAGAAATGCTCGAGAAAACTTACCAAACGTTCCACAAAAATCATTATGTTCTACAAGAACAATATAGAAATTGTGGGTATACGAGGTTCTCTGAACTCGCTGTGGCGCTTATAATAGCGGAGAGAAATAATGAACTCCTCATTAAAAACCACAATGCCCGACCCACGGGAACCAAAGCATTTCCTGAGGTAAATGCAACGGATATAAAAAATCCGGAAAAAGGAAATTATTCCTATCGTGGGCGTGGTCGTGGCCGTGGTCACAATCGTGGTTTTGGTCGTGGTCGTGGTTATCGATTTAACCGCAACCATGAAAGGAGTAACAACCCAAGAGGAAGGGGATCCAACACATGGAATCGATCTGATCGGGTAAAAGGGAAAGAAACCCAAGAAAACCCTACTCATAAAAATGAGAACGTCTGTTACAGATGTGGATCGAAGGGACACTGGTCTCAAGTATGTCGAACTCCTCGGCATCTATGCCAATTGTACCAAGAATCTATTAAAGGCAAGGCAAAGGAAGTAAATCTCAATGAACACCTTGTGGGTACAACATCGACATACCTCGAATCCTCTGACTTTATGGGAGATTTCGACGAGGCCACTCATCAAAATAATTGAAGTGCTTGTACTGATCAAGCTTAATAATGCCTAGTGATGCCATAAAATATTATGTATTTCACTTTCAAAATAATGTTGTATTTCAAATATCTAATGTATAATTATTGTGTACTTGTTATTGATGAATAATATGTTTACTTATGAAAGTTTATTTTCTTTATTAATATTAACTGTGTGTTACAGAAATGGATAAGAAAGCAAATGGAACAACAACTAAACAAATTGGTAGAGAAGTTTGCATACCAGATAGTGGCACAACGCACACTATACTGAAGGATAAGAGATATTTCTCTACTTTAAAGTCAGTAAAAATGACTATAAACACAATATCAGGTCCTACAGACCTGATCGAAGGAATTGGCAAGGCGAACTTTATGTTGCCTAATGGAACAAAGTTTTCCATAGATAATGCCTTATATTCTCCAAATTCTAAGAGAAATTTGTTGAGTTTCAAAGATATATACCGTCAAGGGTATAACACTCAGTCTGCAACTGAGAATGGAAAGAAGTATTTGTATATAACTTCTGAAAAATCAGGCAAAGGCCTTGTACTGGAAAAATTTCCAGAACTTCCTTCTGGATTGCATCACACTTATATTGATGCTATAGAATCACATCTTGTGATAAAAAGAAATCCAGAAGATGTTACATTATGGCATGATCGCCTTGGTCATCCAGGCACTACAATGATGCGAAAAATCATTGAAAGCTCACATGGTCATTCAATAAAAACCCAAGATATATACCAAAGTAATAAAATGACATGTGATGCGTGTGCTCTTGGGAAATTAATCATAAGACCATCACCAACCAAAGTTGACAAAGAATCACCAAAGTTTTTGGAAAGAATCCAAGGTGATATTTGTGGACCAATACATCCACCGTGTGGACCATTCTACTACTTTATGGTATTAATCGATGCATCGAGTAGATGGTCACATGTTTGTTTGTTATCATCTCGAAATATGGCATTTGCGAGATTTCTAACTCAGATAATCAAATTAAGAGCACAGTTCTCAGATTATCCAATTAAAAGAGTTAGATTAGATAACGCTGGTGAATTCACATCCCAAGCTTTTAATGATTATTGTATGGTATCAGGGATTGAAGTAGAGCATTCTGTTGCTCATGTTCATACACAAAATGGTTTGGCAGAATCATTAATTAAACGGCTGCAACTAATTGCAAGGCCATTGATCATGAGATCAAAACTCCCAACCTCTGTATGGGGACATGCTATTTTGCATGCAGAAGCACTAATTCGGATAAGACCAAGTGCATACCATAGATATTCCCCATTACAGTTAGCATTTGGAAAAGAACCAAATATCTCTCATCTAAAAATCTTTGGTTGTGCGGTTTATATTCCAATAGCACCACCACAACGTACAAAGATGGGACCGCAAAGACGGTTGGGAATATATATTGGCTATGATTCTCCATCAATAATAAGATACCTAGAACCACAAACTGGTGATGTGTTTACGGCACGATTTGCCGATTGTCATTTCAATGAGAAAGAATTCCCAACTCTAGGGGGAGACAATAAACAAGTAGGAAAAGAGATCAAATGGAGTGTACCATCGTTATTACACCTTGATCCTCCTACGAAACAGTCAGAACTAGAAGTTCGACGTATCATGCATTTACAAAATATAGCAAATCAGCTACCTGATGCATTTGCTGATACCAAAATGGTAACTAAATCACATATACCCGCTGCAAATACTCCTGCTCGTATTGAAATACCACAAAATGGTGGAACGGCAGTTGATACACGTGAATCAGGAACACGTTTAAAGCGCGGTAGACCTATTGGTTCAAAGGATAAACTTCCTAGAAAACGTAAGGAATGTGAAAAGCATGATACTCCCAAAATAGCGGAAAATATTTTGGAAGAAGCGAATTGTGAATCGAACGACAATATAGAGCATCATGAATCTGATGGAAATCACGAGATTTCTATCAATTACATCCATAATGGAAAGATATGGAAACGAAATGAGATGGATGATATTGATGACGTTTTCTCATACCTTTTAGCAAAGGAAATAAATGAAGAAAACGAAGATCCAGAACCAAAGTCTGTATATGAATGTCAAAAGAGACATGACTGGATAAAATGGAAAGATGCAATTCAAGTCGAATTAGATTCGCTTAACAAACGAAATGTATTCGGACCTATTGTGCTCACACCCAAAGATGTAAAACCTGTTGGGTACAAATGGGTGTTTGTCCGAAAAAGAAATGAGAAAAACGAGATTACAAGATACAAAGCTCGTCTCGTAGCCCAAGGTTTCTCTCAAAGGCCAGGAATTGATTATGAGGAAACTTATTCTCCTGTTATGGACGCAATCACATTTAGATTCCTGATGAGCCTAGCGGCCAATGAAAATTTAGAAATGCGTCTCATGGATGTCGTTACGGCATATTTATATGGATCATTAGATACTGATATCTATATGAGAATCCCAGATGGATTTAAAATGCCAGAAACGTTAAGTTCCAAACCTAAAGAGTTATGTGCAATAAAATTGCAAAGATCATTATATGGGTTAAAACAATCTGGACGAATGTGGTATAATCGTCTCAGCGAACACTTAACAAAAGAAGGATACACGAATGATCCTATATGCCCTTGTGTTTTCATAAAGAAAACAACATCCGGATTTGTGATAATCGCGGTGTACGTTGATGATCTTAATATTATTGGAACTCAAAACGAAATCCAAAAGGCATCAAACTATCTGAAAGGAGAATTTGAGATGAAAGATCTCGGCCAGACAAAATATTGTCTAGGATTACAAATTGAGCATTCTCGAAAGGGTATATTTGTACACCAGTCTACATATACCAAACGAGTATTGAAACGCTTTAACATGGATAAAGCAACTCCTCTTAGCACCCCGATGGTCGTTAGATCACTTAATGTTGAAAATGATCCGTTTCGACCATCTGAGGAAAATGAAGAAATACTTGGTCCTGAAACTCCATACTTAAGTGCAATTGGAGCTCTTATGTATCTTGCAAATTGTACTCGACCTGACATATCTTTTGCTGTTAATCTTTTAGCGAGATTCAGTTCGTCTCCTACACGAAGACATTGGAATGGAATTAAACATGTCTTTCGTTACCTTCAAGGAACAACTGATTTAGGCTTGTTTTATCCTAAAAGTTCAAAAGGTCAAATGATTGGTTTTGCAGATGCAGGTTATTTGTCAGATCCACACAAAGCTCGATCCCAGACAGGATATGTTTTTACAATTGGAGGCACCGCCATATCTTGGCGTTCTCAGAAGCAGACACTTGTTGCTACTTCTTCAAATCACGCTGAGATCATTGCACTCCATGAAGCAAGTAGAGAATGTGTATGGCTAAGATCAATAAGCCGACACATCTGTTCAAGCAGTGGGATTGGCGAAAATACGGAGCCAACTATTCTATATGAAGATAACGCGGCATGTGTTGCTCAAACGAAGGAAGGATATATCAAAAGTGATAGAACCAAACATATACCTCCGAAGTTCTTCTCATACACTCAAGAGCTCGAGAAGAATAAAGAGATTGAAGTAAGATATGTTCGATCATGCGACAATGCAGCCGACCTCTTCACAAAATCACTCCCTACCTCGGTATTCAGAAAACACATCCATAACATTGGGATGCGCCATCAGAAGGATCTATGACTGTTCATTCAAGGGGGAGCTTACGTAGTTGTACTCTTTTTACCTTACTATGGTTTTTCCCATTGGGTTTTCCTGGAAATGTTTTTAACGAGGCAACAAAGACGTTAAGCGAGAGCGGATAGTGACACCGGCCCCCAAGGGGGAGTGTTACGAAAGTCAAAAGCAGCGGCCACCGAAAATGTTGAAATAATTAAAGATGTGGGTCCCGCTGCACTATTTGCACAGTAGATTTTTTCTCTATATATACGATCGAGTTCGATCGTTTAGAAACACACCATTTCACTCTTCTCTTCTCTCTAATAATAATCTTTCTATCAGTGTTAAAATTTCTACGGATATAAAATTTTGCCCTTATTTAAATTCCTGCGATACAAATAAATTCCAGTTCTTTTTATAACAAATTGATATATTTTCTGAAACTTATATTTGTAGCTGAAGAGGTGAAACTTAGTAATAATTAAAAAAAAACTATAATATGCCAAAACATGACTTAAGAAACATAAGATTTCATATATTACAATTTTATATTTAAAGAAACAATACTTTTAACTTCTTTTTTTGTCAACTTTATTTTCATTAGATTTAGTCTGAAGGACACGTTTACATAAAAATATTAGACTAAAGAAGAAAGGCACAAAAATAACAATAAAGGCCCAATCGAAGCGGTTCATGCTACACCATCCTCTGCACATCAATTGAAGAAGCTTCATGAGACCATGTGTCCTTCACGAAGGAAACGACAATCTTGGCTGCCGGAAATCTTCTCCGCCATGAAAGCTTCATCTTCACCATTTTCGATGTTCCTCTGTTGGCCACACTGTTGTAGCGTCTAAAGCCTCATCGCAAACCCGATACCAGTTTTTCGTGCTTTTCACTTTAACTGCAAACACTCAAGCAAAGAGGTCCGATCCACCATAATTAAATTCCAAAGAAACTGAAATCAAATCGAAGTAAACCATTTGTCGGATCGTTGAGACGACGCCGACTCTCCTGAATCCACTTCATAAATGATTCAAGTTAACCATCAAACTCTTCTTTCTTCATGTTAAAATGCTCCACATGAACCCCATGAACAGCTAAAATAAATAAAGTAGATAGACTAGTTCTCATAAAAAAAATCAGAGTAAGGGATGAAAAAGGTGTTTGATCGAGTTCAATGGGATGAATTTAAGCACAACGTAAAAAGCGAGTATTTACATAATCCAATCATGAAGATCAGATCGTTATTAATCGATTCAAAGCAGGGACAAAAAATATCATGAAGATCAATCCTGTTTGAAACCGATAAACACAACAAAAGAGTAAAACTCGCCTAGCGAAAGAAAATTCCAACAACAAGAAAGGAGAATCGGTCATGAGACCGTAATATATTACATCCAAAAAGATTTTAAAAAAAGTCGGTGGTGAGTGACGACGGAGTTCGCCTCTGGCAACCGAACACGAAGCTTGGGGGAAGTTGTTTTATCGAGAGGTTAAACGAAAAAGTTTAACAATACATTTAGCTAAAATGCAAACTAGTAAACTTTATTCATTTCTAATATATTATAAGCAATGTTTTTAAGACCAAACCGAATAATTATTGAGTTATTGTTCAATATGGTTCGACCGGATCAAACATTGTTCATTAATATGGTTCAATAATTTTTTAAATATTAAATTTAAAAAGTAAAGTTAGTAAATATGATACATAATTAAAATATAAATAAATATCAAATATAAAACATTATACATATACAAGATTTTTTTGTTCATCTAGTTAGTTTATAATTTTTTGATAATTTTAATGATTTTTGTAAAGTTTAATAACTTTAAAATTTAATCCGACTAATTGATCGTTTCTTGGTTGAAGTGTTGACTAGTTATTATACTCAACCAGGCTACATGATTATAAGTATAAAATATTAAAAATGCAAAAAACAAATACAATCATCTATGTTGGTGGGGAATGATCGGAAGCTTTGCTGGTGCAGGAGTAGCAGTGCAATGGTTGTCTCTGTTGCACAATCTGGTGATCGGCTTATCAGATAAAACGACTATCTTCCTTTTTCGCTACTGTTTCCGAGCTGTGGTCTATACCATATGGCGGAAAAGAAATGTCCGTCGGGTGGGAGAACTTCCTCTATCTTCTGCTCGACTAGTTATCCTTTTGGACAAGATGATTCACAACAAGTTTTCTTCCATTCGAAAGAAAGCTGGACATAAACATGAGAAGGTTGTGGTTTGGAAGTAGATGATTCTTTCAAATTTTTTCTCTTAAATAAAATATGGTTTTTTTTTTCTTTTTATATAGGTAGCATTGTACAAAGGTTTTTAAAAGGGAATAAATTTAAAAAAATTTCAAAAAAAAAAAAAAACAATCATGCATATCGTAAACGTATAAAAAAAATCATCTCAGATTAAATACTATAGCTAAATATATAATGATTTTCTTACGTTTTCATTTCTCCCTTTAGCTACTTCTCGAGTCCTCTCGAAACCTTGTTCTTCTCTCCGACAAGTAGAGCTAAACCCTTATGGCGATCATCTCCGAGGTTGAAGAGGAAACCAGCAGCGACCTTCGATTCTTCGAACCCACTAGGTTTCTTGGAGAAAGTGATCGAGTTTCTTGCCCAACAGAGCGATTTTCTCAACAAACCCTCCGCGGAGAGTGAGATCTCCGCCGCGGTTAGAGCGGCGAAGGAGGAGTTGAGGGAAGCCGAGAAGAAGAGTGTTGAGAAGAAGCCTGTGGAGAAGGAGAGTGTGTCTGCTTCAAGCTCAGAGCCCATGGAAGTGGAGGAGCAGAAGAAACAGGGAGCTGCTCCCATTGGTAAATTTTCAAATCTTTTGATTGTAATTGAATTTGGAAACTAGCGAATCTGGTCTAGGCTCTCTTAGGATTGGTTATGATCTTTGAGTTAAGTAACTGTGTGTCTGTTTTTATTTGTAGCTCCTAACAAAGGAAATGGTTATGATCTTGAGAACTACTCATGGGTCCAGACTCTCCAGGAGGTCACTGTCAACGTTCCTGTGCCTAGTGGCACTAAAGCACGGTCTGTTGTATGTGAGATCAAGAAGAACCGTCTTAAGCTTGGTCTCAAAGGCCAGGATCCTATCATCGATTGTGTATCTTATAAACTATTCAAATGCTAAGTTCGCAAACTTTTAAATGGTTATCGGGAGAGCTGTACCGTTCTGTGAAGCCTGATGACTGTTACTGGAACATCGGTAAATGCCTGAATCTCTAACGAACAATGCATAAGAGATTTTTTTAACTTCATGGTTGGTTTATTCTTTTTTTGCAGAGGACCAAAAGATGATTTCAATTCTGTTGACAAAGCAAGATCAGATGGAGTGGTGGAAATGCTGTGTGAAAGGCGAACCTGAGATCGATACGCAGAAGGTTGAGCCAGAGAACAGTAAATTAGCTGACCTTGACCCAGAGACTCGCTCCACTGTTGAGAAGATGATGGTACTTGTCTGTTTTTTAGAATCCATTCAAGTTTCTCCAGTGAGCTTTTTTCCTTTTGTGACACTGAAGTGTTTTCTTTTGTTTGTTCTTCGTTATCTATATAGTTTGATCAAAGGCAAAAGCAGATGGGACTTCCAACAAGCGACGAGCTACAGAAGCAAGACATCCTGAAGAAATTCATGTCTCAGGTAAACATCTCTGTATCTTTTGATTCTTATCACATTGTTTTTCTTTTTACATTAAACGGCGTTCTTCTTTTGTATTGTTTACTCGCAGCATCCAGAGATGGACTTCTCAAACGCAAAGATTAACTGAGTGCTCGTGTTGTCTGCCAGCTTTGCATCTTCACCAGCTTGTTTTTGTAGTTGCATCCTTACAAACTTTTTTCTTGCTTTTGGTTTTGTCTATTAGTTTGATAATCCGGTTTGTGGTTGGTTTTTGTTGAATGAACTTTGAAAATCCGTTTTTTAATTCATATGAGCTCTCTCTTAAACCGGGCATAATTTGGTATCATTGTACTTATCTTGTGACCGTGTGGTGACACATGGCAGCTTCTACGATTTGTCATGAAGCTGCCCTTCTCGGTAAAATGATGAAAACCGGGATCATGTGACACATTTGTGGTCCAGTCCGGTTTAAGTTGGGAATGTGGTCCACACTTGTGTTGTTGCTCTACAACTTTCTTTCTTCAACTTCACATAAGGAACCATAAATTACATCTATTTTACTTACGTGAATGCAAGCTCATTTGTGTAAACGCATTCACTTAGGAAGCAAGTGAATCTCTCCTCTCATTGTCTGGAGCGGTACAGTCTTAGCAACCTCACTTAGAGCGTTATTCGTAAGAGTGTGTTTGTGGTCCTCGTGGGCGATGTAACCATCTTTTTTAGAATAAACAAAAAAAAAATGTTTGGAAGAACATAAAATCAAGGGTCTTTCATTTGATTAAAAAGGTTAAAAACATTGTTTCATTCATAGCATATGCAGCTCTACTCTCTTAATGTTTTAATTCATTCCGACATTTTCAAAGGAAATGTGTCTCAAAGTATCAGCTTTGGGCCTCGTTGCTGGGAAAAAAACTAATTCAGTAAAATTTGTATAAATTAATAATGGTAAGAGTGTGATATTTCATTAGTTTATATAATTATAATTACTGAACTAAAATCTATAACTTTACTAAATTTTATCTATTTTAAAATTATTATTTTTAATTCATTTTCTAATTTTCATTTATTAAATTTTATTTTTGCTTAGTTGTTTACCAAATTTTCATATTGTTTTTCGGTTCTTTTGTAGTTGATTGTACTAGCTTTATACAGTGAAACCTTTATAAATTAATAATGTTGGGACTACACCAAAACTATAATTTTTTTAATTAATTTATAGAGATATTAATTTATCGATATACTAATTGAACTAAAAACTCAATTTGGGATTATAAAATTATATTATTTTATAGAGATTTTTAGTGTATATTAATTTATAGAGTATTAATTTAAAGAGGTTATATTGTATATTGAAGTTCGTAACATTTGTTTTAATCTTTACAAAATTGATGAAACTAAAAGAATTTAGTTTTTGTCTCATTCAGAATAACATAAGAACTGAATATTTTTTTAAAAGATTTTTTCGAACATAATTTTTGTGGAAACTTATGGAGATTATGGAGAAAAAAAGTTACAAGAAATCTTCAGCATGGTGGATGTCGTATCATCGGACATGGATTTCATAGGACGGCTCGGAGTTGCGCAGTCAGACGTGTATTGTCATATGATGGTAGAATTGACGTTCGTAGAATAGTCTATGTAATGTTCCTCATCATTGTAATAGCATAATTAACCAGACGTTAAAAAAAAATTTCAATTTATAGAAAAACAAATCTGTAATTATATTTTAGTAATATCTATAAAACTACATAAATTATCAGTTTATAATTTTAGTAGTCATTTATTTACATAAAATACTTGATACATGTATTTTATTATTAAATTCTAACAAAAATTTTAATTCAACATGAAATATACTGATAAGAAGTTACATGCTCTGGTCTCTGATCCAACAATATTATGAGCTTAGAGCATGAAATATATTGATAAGAAAAATGTGTTTTGCTCATTCGTCATACTTGAAATATTAGTTGACGGTTGGTAATTTATTTATATTATTGATAAGTTATTATTCGGTATTCTTAACCTTGTGTTTGTTATGTATTGTCCTATTTGTTTCGTACTAATCACATTTGTTAGTATGGTACGTTTATTATGTACAATTTGTTTCCGCAAACCATTCATAAGTTTTTTTTTTTTTTTTTTTTGAATAAATGTAAAAAATTTATTCAAAACTATCTTTAGTGCTTCTATTTTATGTATAAATCAATCAAAAAGCTCTAACAAACTAACTCAAAATTTCATGGCCTAAGACTTTCTAGTCCCAAACCATGTGGACAAGCTCTCCTCAAAATGTTTTTTCCCCAACCCCTTCATCATTAGAAGCTTTAAGCGGATTGCTTTATCCACAAATCTAGTAATCATGCCTGCACTTTGTGGTTTTTCTCTGTGTCTACGGTTGTTCCTTTCTCTCCATAAGGCATGAACCGTGGCTTGGAATGTGTATCGTAGAAAGTATCGTTTAGTTGGTGGTAAAGTGGTTTGCGAGACCATCCCAACTATATGATTCCATTCCGTGGTGAAAGCTCCTTGCAAGATACCCCCCGCCAGATCCTTCCATACTTCCTTTGAGTATTTACAGTTGAAGAAGAGGTGACTACAAGTTTCATTTGCTTCATCACAGAGCACACACACTGGGTTGACTGCTATATTCCACATCTGCATTCTATCACAAGTTTGCAATCTTTCTCTCAAAGCTACCCATACCAGGAATGAGTATTTTGGCGTTGACTGTATAAACCAGATGCCCTTACTCCACTCGCACCGAGGCGAACCAGAGCGAAGCTGCAGCCATGTTTTTTTTGAAGAAAAAACCCTTGCGTGGACTCCTCCTTTCTGTTTCCAGAGGGGAATATCTTCTTCTTGACTAATTGCTGACCGCAGAGAATCTATTTCATCTTCTACCTCGTTTAAAATATTTTCTCTGTGTCGTCGTCTCCTTCTTCTTCTTTGGTTACCAAGAACGTCAGCAACTACTGCTTGCTCAGAAATTCCCATAACAATGCAGCCTCGATCACCCAACACATCCTTCAGGCAACCAAACTTCGACCAATTTACATGCCAAAATAATGTGTTCTGCCCATTCCTTACCTCCATTTTATAAAATTGCTTTGCAAGATCTCTGAGTTTGAGGAGTTTCCTCCATACCCAAGATCCCAAGCTAGTACTCTCTTTGATTGTCCAGAATCACTACAAAAAAACACGCCGAATTCCGACGGAGATTCCGACGGACCTCAATGTCGTCGGACGTTTGTGACGGATTACTGACCAATTTCCGACGAAAACCAAAAATTTGAAGTCGTCGGAATTCCGTCGGCCATTTCCGACGGTATTCCGACGAAACATGGGTCGTCGGAATATACCGACGTACTTCCGACGACATTCCGATTAACAGTACAGTCGTCGGTATTCCGTCGGAATTTTCCGACGAATTTCTGACGAACCATGTGATCGTTGCCGACAAATATATATGACCGTTGTATAGCCGTTTGAGATTAGAAAATACCGACGGAATTCCGACGGAATTCTTTACATCCGTCGGAATTTCGTCGGAAAGTCGTCGGAGGGCCGTAAACAATTTCCTATAAATACAGCCCCTTCTCATTCAACTCATTCAACTCATTCACACTTCATTCTCTCTTCATTCTCTTTAGTCATAACAATTCCGTGAAAATCATGTCTTCAGAAGTTTATTATCGTTCGTGAATGGATAAACCTCATTTGGATCCGAACACCAATTTTCTTACGGAAGAATACGTTCAAGGGATTGGAGAATTCATGAGGCTTGTTCAACAGCAACCAGATGCAAAAAGTGGTATGTTAAGATGTCCCTGCTCTACTTGCAATAATAATAAGGTTATAAAAGAATTTGATGTTTGGACTCATTTGTATATGAAAGGGTTTTCACGTAATTATAAAGTTTGGTACCTTCATGGAGAAATTGGTTATGAATATGGTAGTACTAGCGAACCTCAGCCTGTTAGTGAACTTCAGCCTGATATTAGGTTAGAAGAATCTAGAACGGATATAGATTATGGTGTAGGTATTGAGCAGATGGTACATGATCATTATAGAGGGGAAGAACCAAATCCCGAATCTAGGAGATTTTTTGACATGTTGGATGCTGGAAAACAACCTTTGTATCAAAATTGTAGAGATGGTCATTCAGTCTTATCATCTGCAACTAGATTAATGGGTATTAAGACAGACTATAATTTGGCTGAAGAATGTATGGATGCGATTACTGATTTTTGTCAAAGGTATTCTACCTGAGGATAACCTTGCACCGGGTTCATACTACGAGGTTCAAAAACTTGTTTCCGGTCTTCAACTACCGTACGAAGTGATAGATGTATGTATTGACAACTGCATGATCTACTGGAGAGCGGATGAGACACGTAATGTATGCAAATTTTGTGGGAAACCTCGTTATCAGGAGACGAGGGGAAGAGTTCCGATCCCATTCAAAAGAATGTGGTATTTGCCTTTGACGGAAAGATTGAAGAGGTTGTATCAGTGTGAGCGCACAGCAAAAGGAATGAGATGGCATGCAGAGCATTCCACAAATGGTGAGATTAGACATCCTTCAGATGCGAAGGCTTGGAAACATTTCCAGTCAACATATCCAGAATTTCCGGAAGAGAGAAGAAATGTTTATCTTGGATTATCTACTGATGGTTTCAGCCCATTTGGAAAGCATGGAAGACAATATTCTCTATGGCCAGTTATTGTGACACTGTACAACTTACGGCCGAGCTTGTGCATGCGACGAGAGTTTTTGTTTCTCTCAATTCTCGTCCCCGGGCCAGATCATCCTAAAAGATCACTAGATGTGTTTCTTCAACCACTGATATATGAGTTGCAACAACTATGGGCGCATGGTTTTGAGACATACGATGTTTCGTGCAAATAAAACTTTCAGATGCGGGCAGTACTTATGTGGACAATAAGTGACTTTCCAGCATATGGTATGTTATCTGGATGGACAACACATGGGAGGCTATCATGTCCATATTGTCAAGATGACACAAATGCTTTCCAACTAAAGAACGGAAGGAAAACGTGTTGGTTTGACTGTCACAGACGATTTCTACCACCTGATCATCCATACCGCAGGAGTAAGACTTCGTTTACGAAGAACAAGCAGGTGTTTGATGGTCCACCTGAGGAAGTTAGTGGGAAAGATTTGTTGAAGCAGTTTAGGTATTTTGATGCAGAAAGGACGCCAGATGTAGGTGGACATGAAAACATTCGAGTCAGTGCGGTTGGAGAGCTACATAACTGGCACAAAAAGAGTATTTTCTGGGATCTGCCATATTGGGAGAGTCATCTATTGCGGCATAATTTAGATGTCATGCATATTGAGAAGAACTTCTTCGACAATCTGATGAACACAGTCCTTAACATCCAAGATAAAACGAAGGATAATTTGAAGTCAAGGTTGGATTTAGTCGATATCTGTGATCGTTCTGAACTTCACGTTGATGAGAACGGTACGGCTCCTTTTCCCATTTATCGGCTGGATAGTGCTAGAAAAGAAGAGTTCTTTGATTGGATTACAGATAAAGTGAAATTTCCTAACGGATATGCATCAAATTTGGGGAACTGCGTTGATAGAAGCGAAGGAAAGTTTACTGGCTTGAAGAGTCATGATTGTCATGTAATTATGCAGCGCCTCCTTCCGTTTGCTTTTTCAGCATTATTGCCACGTAATGTTCATGAAGCAACTGCAGATATCTTATATTTTTACAATTTAATTTATTTTTATATTTAACAATTATGCTTATAAAAACTTAATACTTACGAAAATTATGTCTTTTATCTATGTAGGGATTAGTGTTTTCTTCCGCGACTTATGCAGCAGAGTAGTGACTGAAGAGGGTATTAATAATTTGAAGACAAATGCACCAATCAGCATATGCAACCTTGAGAAGATATTTCCTCCATCATTCTTTGATGTAATGGAACATCTTGCTATTCATCTCGCAAGAGAATTGGAACTTGGTAGTCCTGTGCAGTACAAATGGATGTATATTTTTGAGCGTTATATGCATCATCTGAAGAAGATGGTCAAAAATCAAAGCAGGGTGGAAGGATCTATTGTGGCACAGGTGATCAATGAAGAAACTGAAATCTTTACTGAAAATTATTTTCCACCAGAAGTGCATACAAAACACCGAAGACCTGCTCGGCATGATGATAGAGGGGAGAGAGCAACATATCATGTTACTGTCCCAAGCATGTTCAAGGAAATAGGACGACTTAGTGGAAAATTCACGAAGCGGAGACTTACAGACACTGAGCACGCTCATTTGCAAACATATTTGCTCACTAACTGTGAAGATGTTCTACAATATGAGAGGTAAAAATATTTATTCATTTATTGTTAGATTAATATTCAATAAATTTATTTCATATTGATAATATTTTTGTATATAGTGTATATATGGCGGAGTTGCGTATGACTCACAGGCATGCAACAGAAGATGAGCTTCGACAACTTAGAGATAACGGATTTGCTGCGTGGCTTCGTAGTTATGTGAGTCATATATCATATTACCCTATGCAAATGATTAGTTTAAATTTAATATAAACTAATTAACTTTTCAATCATATATGTTTTTAATTTATAGGTAAATGATGGTTTGGCCAGAGGTCTTGTGTTAGATGATTGGATACGCGAATTTGTGCAGGAACCAAACTATGTGGTCAAATCATATCCTAAATTTTGTACGCAAGGATATGCATTCACAAGGAAAGGTCATTCTAAGACAACATATGATGCTGGTGTTTCATCTTCTTCCGGTGACGATGTCTACTACGGCAACATAAAAGAAATATTGGAAATCCAATTTCCTGGAATGGTTGGATTGCGTTGTGTAGTATTCTATTGTGATTGGTATGACACCACCCCAGATAGAGGAGTGAAGATTGATGCGTTTGGTGTTACATCAGTTCTTTCGCGGCGGAAACTTCAATATTATGATCCCTTCATTCTTAGTTCGCAAGCTGATCAGGTATGTCAATCTATTCATAATTTTTTACCAATATAATTAATTAATGTTATATATTTTACTAATACTTGTATAATTGATATGTATAGGTGTGCTACATAAGTTACCCTCGGGTGACGTACAGAGACGATCCATGAGTTACTGTAACGCAAATCAACCCAAGAGGACGAGTGGATGGAACTTCTGATGATGATGAACCATTGCAACCAGAGTCTACCAGCAACGCCCAGACAGTTGAAGATTTGGAAAATGTTCAACTTGTTGAGAATTTGACTTTGTTTGGACATGTTGCTGTTGTACATTCGGAGCCAGAAGCCGAGGTTGGGGAGTTTTATGAAGATTCAGAAGATTCTGATTAGTTTTTTTTTTTTTTTTATTGGTCCGTCGGAAATCCCTCCCAATATACCGACGACATAGCGACGACCAAGGGTTTCGTTGAAGTTTGTAAAGGTCGTCGGTAATTCGTCGGTATATTCCGACGAATTACCAACGACATGTGTTTCTAAAAAATTTCAATCATAAAAATCTATAAATTTAGATGCCAAAACTATGAAAATAACACATAA
The DNA here is from genome assembly GCF_020379485.1 of Brassica napus. Lineage (NCBI taxonomy): Eukaryota > Viridiplantae > Streptophyta > Magnoliopsida > Brassicales > Brassicaceae > Brassica > Brassica napus. Next base: position 11,884,280 of record NC_063445.1, on the reverse strand, counting down.
TAAGTGTTTAGTATAGTATTAGATCGCAACCGTTCAAATATAACAACTCATTAAAATATTTATGTATGCATATCATTGTTTTCATAACATCTCATCTTAACACTCATATACTTATACAATCATATTCATATAATCTTACATTACAAAAAATGTTGTTGTATAAAATCGTGTTATAAAAACATTTTTATTGTTAAATCTTTATGCAAATACTATATATCTTATCAAATATATGGATTTTGCATTTAGAAACTTGTAATCAACACCCTAAACACTAAGTCGTCGGAATTCCGTCGGAATATACTGACGGACACATTCCGTCGGAATATACTGACGGACACATTCCGTCGGAAATCCAATTTGCCCGGGAGAACCAAACCGCGTGAAAATTTTCGCGAATCGCCATTTGGTATATTTTAATTATACCGACGGAATACTGACGAACCCGTGTCCGTCGGAATCTTCAGATATAATAACCCTTCTTCTTCCTTCTTCGTTATTTCCGCCTCTCTCTCAAAGACGATCTCTCTCCGACGATTTCTGCATCTCTCCGGCGATTCCGGCCCTTCTCCACCTCTCTTCACCCGCGAATCCTCTTCTCACCCTCATATCTCTTCCCCAAACCCCAAATCATGTAAGAATCATCCCAAACCTTCTTTTATATCAATTGTTTAGGGTTTTGGAAGTTACATCTCAGATTTTAGGTTGTTTGATTGAAAATTTTAGGATTGAATGGATAGTTTAGGATATATAAGTTAGGATTGTTGTTTGGATTGTTGTTTTAGTTTTTTTTGGAATTTTTTTTTTGTGTTAAAATTCAAAACGTTTTAATATTTTTAAAACGTTTTTTGATTTTTAAAAACGTTTTTCAAGTTTCCAGTAATGAAATATATATAATAAAACGTTTTTAAAATTTTTTTAAAATATTTAACAACATTTTTCTACATTTATAAATTTTTTATAATTTTGTATACATATATATATATATATATATATATATATATATCATGTATAATAAAAAATTTAAATTTTTTTATAATTTTTTATAAGTTTCCACTAATAAACTATGTATAATAAAATGTTTTTTTTTAATTTTAAAAATATTTAACAACATTTTGAAAATATTTTTGATGTATTAATTTTTTGTATAATAAAAGGTTTAATAGTTTTTTTTTAAAACGTTTATAAAACCTTTTGTAAATATATAAATGAAAACATTAAAAATAGAAATGATTTGAAAATATTTTTGATGTATTAATTTTTTTTTTAGGGCCGAGGGTGAACCCCGCCCCGCAGCCCGTCTTCGACGTAGTTCGGTGAGCAGTTCCCGTGCATCGGGATCGTCTCATGAACAAAACTCGGTTCCCGCATATATTCCCGCTCCAGCTCCCGCTGCCCCTCGCGCTGCTGCTCAACAGGATCCGGGGGTCATGCCAGTTCAACTATTGGTTCAACAACCAGGTCGAGAGCATCTACCGGTTCTCCAACCCAACCCACGATGAGGACATAGCACTTGGTTAGTATTTTTTTTATTTGTACCATTATGTTTTTTCCTTTAATTAACTTGCTAACTTGTATTTTTTTAAAATGTTCACCAAGTCGAAAAATGGCATTAGCCGGAGCATCAACCAGATGATGTACTCCATGCTCCGTTTTGGATATCCAAAGTGGAGTGTGATCCCTTCCGACGAACGAGAGTTGTGGTTTCGTCAGTTTGCGGTATAGTAACTCTTCATTTTTTTAAAGTTTTTACATTTTTTTAAAAATATTTACTTATTAAATTATGTTTGTTTTGTAGCAAGAGTTCAACTGGCACTCCGATCTTACGGAAACAGTCCGTAAGAAATTCAACGAAAAGGCCATGGACTTTTATACGAAGCAGATAAACGCGTGGAAGACAGTTTGGCAGAAGAACAAGAGGCCACGGTTCATCAATGGGACGGTGTGGGAGCAGTTGATAGCTCATTGGGAGAAGGAAGAAACTGCAGCGATCGTGGCGGGAAAAGGTATGTATGTGCACAACCTCGGCTCTTGCTCTATGTCTACTAAGGAAGATGAACTTGTAAGTTTTTTATTATTATTTATCTTTATATTTTTTAAATAAATATTTTATATATTCCTTGGAAAATAATGGCGGTTTTTTTAGATCGAAGCAAATGATGGTAATCCCGTTGATCGTCTCCAACTCATTAAGGTGGCTCACACTAACAAGACGACGGGTCAAATTCAGGACCCCGTGATCAAAGGTGTCGTTGATTTGGTGGAAGCTGAAATAGTATCTCAATCTCAGCCTTTCTCTGATGACGGCGATTCTACGGGAGCTTCAACCAACTTGTCTCTATTGCAAATAAATGAGATGGTTGAAAAGGTAATTTTTTTTATTAATATATATTTTTTATAATGTCGGTTACTAACTTGTCCCTATTTACTAACTTTAAATATTTTTGTAGGCGGTTCCTAAAAGGAAAGGAGGCCGTTTAGTTGGGTTGGCCCGCCGTGCTTCTTCGTATCCGGCATCTTCTTCGCAAGCTCCGTATGCCGATCCCATGATTCTCGAGGAGCTACATGACAAAGATGAACGGATTGGGGCATTGGAGGAGCAGAACACCACTATCCTTTCTGAGAATGCCACTATCCGTTCGGAGAATGCCACTATCCGTTCGGAGAATGCCACTATCCTTGCTGAGTTGGCATCCCAGAAGAAGTTCAACACCGAGATAATGCAGAAGCTAGATCGTTTGATGTCTTCGAGTTCATCTTAGTTTTTTCGGCTTTTTAAAATTTTCTGAATGTTTTTTTTTCTATTTCGGTTTGTATGAATTTTAAACTTTCTGAATGTTTTTTTTTCTATTTCGGTTTGTATGAATTTAAATTCTATAATATTATTAGTTTTAAATTTCTGATTTTTTTAATTTATTAATTAATTTTTAATATAAAAAAATATATAAAAATGCAAAATTAATTCGTTTTTAAAATTTGTATATTCCGACGAACTCTGGGCGTCGGAATATACCGACGGACAACGGTTCCTCGGAATATACCGACGAACCAACATCCGTCGGAATTTACCGACGAACCAATATCCGTCGGAATATACCGACGAACAAATATCCGTCGGTATATTCCGACGAACCAATGTCCGTCGGTACATTCCGACGAACCAACGTCCGTCGGAATATACCGAGGAATCCACTACGTCGGAATTGTCCGAGGAACGTTCTCTGTCGGTACATAGTTTTTCCGATGAACTCTGGTCTCGTGTGTCCGCATCGTAATATCGTCGGAAGTTCGTCAGAATGACGTTTCTCGGTATTCGTCAGAAAGTCGTCGGAAGTTCTGACGAAATTCCGACGATTTTTTTTTTCCGACAAAAGGATACCGACTTACAGGTTCGTCAGAAATTCGTCGGAATCGGTCTATTCCGACGAATTTCTGACGATTTCGGCCATCAGAATCCCCCTGTTTTCTTGTAGTGAATGAGCCTTTCCTGATCAGATAGCACTGCACCCATCTAATCCAAAGCGATGCTTTTGCTGAGTGAATCCTCCATATTAATTTGAGGCTATGTACCGTATTCATCTCCTTCAGTGGTCGAATCCCTAGACCGCCCTCATCATGTGGTAAACAAACATCCACCCAACTGACCTTTGCTTTACTCGTTTTCAGCTCTGGTCCCGACCACAAAAAAGCTGAGCATAATCTTTCTATATCCTTCAAACAACTGCTGGGAAGTTTGAAGGCTTGCATCCAGAAGTTTGTGAGACTCGTAATGACTGATTTGATGAGTTGCAGACGGCCAGCGTGAGATAGAAATCTTCCAGTGCATGATTTCATTCTTTTCCTGACTTTTTCCACAAGGGGTAAGTAATCATGTACTGTCATTCGCTTGGTTAGGAGCGGTAAGCCCAAATACCTTACAGGCAAGCTACCCGAAGCAAAAGAGAAGCTACCGAGGATGTCTTCTTTAGCAGCCTCCGTGGCACCAGCAATGTACAAGGTGGACTTTTCTAGACAGATCTTCAGCCCTGACATGACTTCAAATTCATCAAAGACCGTGAGAACACCTTCTATAGAGTGCTTTGATCCATCCGTGAAGACCATAAGATCGTCAGCGAAGCATAGATGTGTAAGCAAGATGTTCTGGCAGCGTGGGTGGAAACCAATTTGCTTCCTTTCCGCAGCTCTATCAATCATGCGGGAGAGAACATTGATGCAAATGACGAATAGGTAAGGTGAGAGAGCACAGCCTTGGCGAAGACCCCTCTTGCTTTGAAAAAACCCAGCTAATTCCCCATTAATTTGAACTGAGAAAGAGGCAGTGCACACACACAATTTTATCCAGTGAATGAAGTCCTCTGGTATGTGCAGAGCTCTCAGCGTGTTCAGGAGAAAAACCCAGTTAACAGAGTCGAAAGCTTTCGCAATGTCGATCTTCATTGCACATCTTGGGGTGATGTCTTCCTTGTGATAGTCCTTCACTATCTCTGTTTTCCACTAATAATATGTCCTTTACGAAGGCAGATTGGTTGTGGGAGATGCACTGAGGGAGAGTAGCTTTTAATCTGTTCGCGATGATTTTGGAGATCACTTTGTATAGGAAATTGCAGCAGGAGATTGGTCTATAGTCTTTCATTTATGTCGCAATGTCTTTCTTGGGAATGAGAGCCAGAATGGTGGAATTCAACCCCTTCGGGAGAAACCCTTTGCAGAAGGACTGAACCGCAACTGTGAAATCCTTTGCAATTACACTCTATGAAGCCTTAAAGAATTCAGTGGTGAATCCATCTGGTCCTGGAGATTTGTTGCTAGGCATGTGGAAAAGGACCTCTCTTATCTCTTTTTCTGTCACCAGCTTTGTGAGGGATGTTCTATCCTCCTCACTACATCTTAAAGATAGAATATCTTGTAGCTTAAATGGGAGACATTTCATATCATTTTTAGTGTAGGCATGAATTTAGTGGCTGGAGGCTGATTGGCTACATATTGTTTTGTCGATATTCATCAATTATTTGAAAGAGACAAACGCAGCATACACTAAATGAGTCTTGTTGTTAATTATCAATTTGACCATCAGATATGTTATAACTCTCCCATTAGTTAGATCCATCAATCATCATCTCCTTTAACTCTTTTGTTGGAGATATAATCAAAGGGGTGCATAGAGACAAATTCGATGTGCCATGTGAATTTTAGCAGTCACCAATATTGATGATGACACAGTTGGCACTAATGTACAATGAGGCCAAACGAAGTAAAACATATTTCATATATTTACAAATTGGTTACGATCTGTAATCACATCATACTTAAACCTAAAACATTAAAATTTTCTTTTTATATAGAAAAGTTCAACCATTTGCGTCAAACTCTATTCTGTTTGAACAGAAAGGATAGAGTGTAAGCGCATGTAATGGTTTTATATAACGTAAATCATTTTTTTTTCTCATGTCTTGAGCTATATTTGAATTTGAATCCGACATAAGTGATCCAACTCATCTAACTAGTAGGCTTAACTTCTCTAAAGATCATTTTTTTTTTCTATGACATTTAGATGACCACGAAAGACTAGATCCCTATAAGAACTATACAGTAAAAATTCTTTAAATTAATATTCGATAAACTAATGAACTATATAAATTTATAGTTCTAAAGTTGGGCTCATTCAAAATATAAAATAAATCAATAAAATAATTTTTTTAAATCCTCTGTACATATATAATCTCATTAAAATATTAAATTATATATATAAGTATAAAAAACATTGTTTTATATTTTTTTGTCAACAATAACTTTATCTCTATATTTTCTCAACACTTTAATATATATAATATTTAGTAAAGTTATATCTAAAACTACACCTAAATTCTATGAAAATATTTAATATACATAAAATAATATTTCAAACAATAAAAAAGTCGAACTTCTAAAATCTAAAATCAATTAGCTTTTATTTTGTAAAGAAATATATTTAGAAATAGGAAAATCTAGAAAATGAAATTTTTTTAGTAAAGTAATAAAATACCATTATCCTAACATGGCTTCAAGCGATTAAAAAATGTATGTATCTTATATATTAATAAGTCACAACATTGATTCATGTGTGATTTTGTAAAAAATGGATTTAATGGACATATTCCTAAAAAGTCATATTACATTTGATCTCTAATATTATCATTTACATTTTGGGTCTACTAGAAATTTTTATTGAGCTATCAATAATTGGATTTAAAAAATAGATGATCCATTGAATTTATAGATAATATAAATTAAATAGATATAATTTAATGTTGTAATACTGTACCTCTATATATTAAATATTTAAATATTTATCGATGTTAACTCTCGAAACTATAAATATTTTTTTTAAATAAAAAAAGCATATTATCTAAAAATGATTAATCTTTACTACCTTAAACCAATGAAAACAAATTTTAAACTATATAGATTATTTTAAAAATTAAACAAAAACTAAATGTTTAATTATTTACTCGATAATATAAATATATGAAGCAAAAAATTTAATTTTTTAAAAACTTTCTAAATACGTGAAATGTTATAATATCTTTGAATATGACAATAAAACAGTATTTTACTAATCTTTATATATATAGTTGCGATTTTAATAATAAAATAATAATCCGAAAATATATATATATATAGAAGAAGATACAAATACATGTGAAAGTTTAAAACAATCTATTCAAAGAAAAAATATACCGTAAACTTATTATGTTTTGAAAATTGATAGACACATATATTATAATATATACTAATTTAGAATTGAAAACAAAATATTTATATAAAAATAAATAAAAACAAAAACTCGCGGAACCGCAGGTCGAGATCTAGTGTTCTTTTAAAAAAAGTGTGTATGTTCTTTAAAAAAAATGTGATCTTCAGAGACCTCATCAGAAATAATTTATTAATCAGACATACGATAATTAGTAAGTACTATTTTATATTGCCGGATATCCTGAGTTATCAAGAAAAAAATTATTTTATTTTAAATTAGTAACTTTTATTTTTGAGATTATTTGTATGTATGAATCCACGCGCCCCAATATTTAGGGGAATATCTTCACTTTCTGAAATTAATTCCTGTTCCGTTATTGCCCCTACTCTCACATCTCCCGCATGACTCTGATTCTGTCATACAGTCTGAAATCCCACATGTATCCCTCTCTCTTTTCAATTTTTTTTATCATTTCTAATCTAATTTATATTTTTACTTTGCAATTGAAAGGAAACTCATCATCCAAATTGAAACTCCAGAACACCCAATCACTTGTTCTCTTGTCTTTTCTCCTACATTTTGTGTTTATCAAAGTTTCTTGTCCTTCTCTCTGGCTCTCTCTTTTATTGGTTTGAAATCTTTTTGTTTTCGAATTACCGTGAGTCAAAACCAATTGAGACCCGTTACAAAGTAAGAACTCGGTGGCTGATTTTATTTCCATGAATCTGATCCAACGGCAGTGGTTTAAAGTGGTTGATTTCTTTCAACGGCAGAGCTTGACAAAAAAATACCATGACAGAGCCTGATCAAATGTCGGAGTTGATTAAAACCTCAGATAACCTTCTACAAATATACTTTTCAGCAGTGATAAAATACCTTCATTTTTTTTAATTTCTCGGCGTTGTAAACGTAATTGTCTGCTCTGATACTTTATATTTGTCAATTCACATCTAATTCTAAATATTTTTTTTGCTCTGCATCATTGTTCATGTTCTGCAATAAAGCATATAACATTTATATTACCACGTTAAGCCATATATATATATACGATATTGTTATTGTTAACATGCTAACTTGTTTTATAACATGCTAATTTCTTTTCCTTGGCTCGTTGACTTAAAAATTAGTTAGTTAAATTTATGTATTAACCGTTAAATAAGGTGTTATATTGGTAAATAATATAGAATAGTGTATTATTAAGTTATTGATTTATTTAATGTGTTATAACAAAATATAACTCGATACCAATACTTGTAACATGTTTAAAATAGTATTCATTGTTAACAAAATGTGCAACATGTTACAAAATTTGTTAATTCGCTAACACGATTTGTAACATGTTTGATAGTCAAATTCATTGATGAGTTCTAGTGTAGTTCATCGTAAACCCATAAAAGAATATTATCAGTTTTTTTTATTTTTGATAAGTTCACTACCATAGATTTACGTTTTATGTGGAAGATGTGATTTTTCATATAATTGACTTGAATTTAGAATGATTATAGTAATTGGTTTATTATTTACTCAAAATCATTTTAAAATTTAGATGAGAAAAATAATTGTTAAAAAATAAGATGAGATTGCTCAAAAAGAAAGATGAGAGGAGAAAGAATTGTGAATGAAGAAAGAGATGAGAGATCAGAGATGAAAATATGGGTAGTTTAGGAAATATAAGGCACAAAAGCTATAGTTATATGCCTTTAAATCAACTCATGGATAATTCTCCAATATCGACTCCATTTATAGGTATTCGCCTAAATCTTTCTTTTATTTTTTTCGTCAATTAGTAGCTATCTAATCGCGCTCTCGGATAGGTTAACAAAACTAAAATGTATTCTTGGATCGTCATTGTTTCACAACTTATTACCATTATGGCATCAGAGACATTACGATTATATCTATATATATATATATATATATCTGTATAACATTTACCATATATACTCGACATAAGTATCTGTGTATTATATATATACCCGTCTATGATATGCCACTATCTGCCTAACATAATTTAGAACACAATTTGTCCTTAATATATTTGTTCTATAAATCTAAAGATCGCGTCTTCATATAAACTTATGTAACATGCAGAACTAAAAAAAAAAAAAACATGCAGAACTAGACATGTCAAAATTTCGTAATAGCCAATCTCAATGCATATTTAGGAAATTAACAGTTTCAATTTTTAAGTACATAGGTCAATTTCGTTCCTTTTTTTGTCGATCAGCATTATTCTATAATATTTATCTTTAATAGATAGTTTTTAATTTTAATTTTTCTTGTTACAAACTGTTTTCGCAAGTTTCATCAATCTAGTAAAATACGATTGCGGACGAGGACATCGGTCAATGTGGTTTGACACAATGACATCTTCGTTATCGCATTCTTGTTTTGGTGATATTTGTGGTGGTCGAATAGAAAATAAAATAAAAGTAAAAGAAAACAAATATGCTGATCATTGTAAATATACATATTTTCTAAAAATATACATTAATATAACTGACTCAGAATAAAAGTAAATGAATTAGCTCAAAATATTTCATAGATAAAAGCATGTTTCTAACCATATTCCAAATGTTTTGTTTAAAAACGGTCCTTTCGGGGACATCCGGTAAAATTGGAACGATACCGAGAAGATTAGCATGGCCCATGCGCAAGGATGACACGCATAAATCAAGAAATTGTCCAAATTTTTAAGTTTTTTATCAAAAAAAAAAAATTATACGTAAAATATAATCGGTTCAACCATCCAACCATTCTCGTTTAACAATATTTTAAATTGCTCTTTGCTATATAATTTTGTATATTATACAATACTGTTTTGACGCTAGGCAGAAGTGACATTGACTTTTGTCACACAAATTCTAGATTCTACCGTAGCAGAAACTTTCATTTTCTTACCAAAATATCATCTTATGTACAGATGCAAAGCACTATTCAAGTAACGAATGGTTTGATTAGTCTCACAGGAAGTAGTGGAATAAACAACCATTGGTTGTATCTGAAAAGCCAAATGTAACAATCTTCACTTTCATCGATAATACAAGATATCGATAAATAAATAAAAAATAGCAGGAAAATGATGAAAGTGTCGATGTTAAGAAGAAGCTAAAAGACCCCAACATGATGGGGGCTCAAATTCAAAATATGAGGCAAAATATATAAACCAAAAAGCAAAGAAACAAAAAAGCACCCACTTGCCACTTAATTAAAAGAAATAAAATGCACTTTACAAATACACTCAAGAAGTTTGGACCATCAATATTCTATAGATCAGTTTGATACTTACAATATGAACACGGAAAAGGTTGGAAACTGGAAAAGTGGGTGGCTAGGCATGGAGGAAGTAGTTTGATACTTGTTTATTTTCTATTTTTTAATAGTTTTATTTCCTGAATAGGGAATGTTAAGGTTATAGTGTTGCACACTTTACCTTTCTTAGCCCAAATTTCAGTTTTTTATGATTTTTTTTCTTTTTTTTTTCCAAGGGAAGCAGATAAAACTAGGACATCTCTTGATTGAGAAGAACAAAAAAAAAAATACTCTGTTTCTTTAGGGTCTTATGTTTTTCTTTGGTTTTGTTTATATTCAAATGTTTAAATAAGTTAAATATTTTGCGTTTAAAAGAACAATTTGTTGAGCTGGCAAAAAGGGGTAGATAACTTAAAGGCTTCGAATGGGATGCTGATAGAAAAATGCAGATGAAATATTAAAAGCAGATCATGCAGAATATATACAGACCATTAGTTACGCAGATCAATTGTCCTGGTCCTTTTTTCTTTTATTTGCAGAACAAACATTTTAACATTAACATTTATCTGCATGCAGTTTATATATTATTCTAATATATATTTTTGCCCTGCATATAAAAAAATGAATGGCAAATAAAATACAGTCTAATCTGCATCATAAAAGTACTGCAATTATTCTGCATATGTACTGTGTTTCATTCAGACCCTATATCTTTGCAGCTGCAAATTCTGATTGTTAAATATTTCAGTCAATCAACTTTAGCGTTGAGATTCTCCCCATACCTTGACTGAACTCTTCCATTACGTCGTAATTGCATTGGTTATAAGCCCTTTGTCAAAAAAATGCATTGGTTAGAGACAAATATAAAACATAAATGATTCCATAAAAGCTTTTAGTACTAATATAGCCTATGGATTCTTATTTTTAATGCTCGTAAAATTTGTTGTATAGTAGTACTGATTCCCATATAAATTGCATTCTTTTTAATTTAGAACCAACTATTTTATTGAAAATTGCTAATCAAACCAATAATGAATTTATAATCAAATCTTTATTTTTTTATTTTTTAATATATGTACACAATCAAATATATTTATTAACTCGAAGCAAAGAGAGTATATGCCGAGCTGGCCTTGAATAGAAATCTTGAATAGAAATACATCCAACATATGTTTCTAGTTTTAACTGAGTTTATATATGAAGGGGTCAAAATTCTCACACCCGTCTCTGGATACATGCTTAGTTAGGTTTTTTAGTCCACCACTTACCTATACAAAATATGCTTGACTAACTGTATACTTATATGTAGTATTTACCAAGTAGATAAACACATATTATGGCTAATTTTTTTTCTGTAACCAAAGGTTACGTTCAAATTGATCCAAGTCATTCAGGCAAATTTTTCTCAAATATTACCGGATCAAAGTGTTCGGAATTCGAGTGTTTTAATTAAGCTTATCATCCGTAATTGAAATACAATACTAGTATTTTGTAAAGTACATGTAAAGGCCATTTCGAACGAATCTATTATAAGAACTACTTTTGGGCGAACGTGTATATCCACACATCAAAATTGTGTAAAATTCTTTGACCATACATATATGATCATCTATTATATACTCTATCCGTTTCTGAATAAGTGTCACTTTTTACACAGACTAAGTAACATAAATAAATGTAAATTGTTATTAATTACAACTTTCTGACCAATAGTATTTGTGATAAATAAAATTATTTATAAAACCAATGCAGTTTGCAATTAACTTTCAGCTGAAAATAATTTTCATTATAATTGTAAAGTGACACTTTTTGTGTAACAAGAAAAAAAAATTAGAATAACACATATTATTATGAAACAGAAATAGTATTATTTTAAAAACACTACAAAATTTAAGTTATATCATAGTGGTTGAGTTAATTGATCACCGAAAACATAAGAATTTTTCAGTTCATATGAATTCATATTAGAAAAGGTCTATTCATACAGAAGTATCAAATTATATATATAGTTTAGATTTCACTTTAGTTATGTATGTAACTTCATAATCATTAAAATGATACCTCATAACTTAAACAGATTTTCAATTTTCAATCCTTGAAACCTGATAACATTAAGCTGTAATGACCGTGGCTCCAGAACTACCATCATATGGATTACTACGACTCTCTTAACGAATGAAACAATACCTAATTAGCATTATTGTTGTACATCATGTACGTACTCGCACATGCCTTAAAGTTATCTTTTATTGTTTAAATTTTACATATATAATATATAAGTGACTGATTGTGAATTATCATCACATTTGGCTGTGATGAAATGAGATCATGACGAAAGAACAACGTAACACTACGAATTTGGCCTTCATCGGGAAATTAGAAAACAACGACAAAAATATCTCTGTCATCTTTTATTTATATATTCAGTGATTTATGTCAGTCATATAAAGTATCATATCTGATTCGAATATGATACACTGATAGAGTGGCTGCCAATCCAATTAAATAATTAAAATTTTGTTTTTACTCCTATAGATAGTCCTTGTGTTTTATTTTATATTAGTGACTTTTAACATGTTTTGACACAAAAAAAAAAAAAATATTCCGTTTTAAAGTGAGGGAATGTGGTATGCATTAACATTCGCATTTTCTATGAGTTTTCAGTTGTTTGAAAAGGGTTATTTTTGGTATGCATTAACATTCGCATTTTCTATGAGTTTTCAGTTGTTTGAAAAGGGTTATTTTTTATCATCATGTTTTTTTTAAAAAAAAAATTGGTTAAAAGTTATCAAAGTTGTAATGATTTTAAAGGGATACAAAGTTCTTATTTGTTCTATTCTGTTTCTTTTTTTGTATCACCTTCGTCTACCATTATCTTCTATATTTTTCTATTACTCTGTAAATACTTATTATTCCTTTTTACAGCTAATTTTGTTTACAGTATAAAATAATCAATGGAACTCCAAAGCAGTGAATTCTTGATCGCAACAGTGTTATCCTAAAATAATTGATCAGTGAAAATGTTACTATAAAAACTCAATTATTATACCATTATTTAATAATATGGTTTCGGCGGGAAGCTAATTGTTCGTATTACCGCAACAGTATTATCAACTAAAATAATTTGTCATTGAAAATGTTAGTGTAAAAACTCAATTATTAAACCATTATTTAATAAGTAAAGATAAAATATGTTTTTCTTTACTTATTGTTCTTCACCTGTAACAATCTCAAGAGTGGAAAAGTAAATGAGGAAGTGGCTGAGGAACGTAGCTAAGTAGGGCTCACAAAAGCATGTGCTATGCGTAAACTACTGAACTGTGTATTGTGTAACAGTCAGGTTATGGAAACCGCAGCCCTCCCACCGACACCGTAATAACAATATAGGCTATATACGCCGTGGAAGCACCGTAGCCTACCGGTAAAGGTACCATAGCCTACTAGTTAAAGTTTAAAGGCTTTTACACTCAGGTCTGGGGTTCGAATCCCAGACTATGCAATGTATTACAAATTATAGGAAATCCAGGTTTCAAATTCCGGAGAGAGCGATTTATTAAACAATTATGCAAACTACGAAAAAAAGGTTTACAATAGATCTTCAATATGGTGTAAGTAAATTTGGTCATGCGTGGATTTTCATAGGATGTAGTATTGTCGGTTGTCGAATCGTCTATGTAATATTTCTCATATCATTGTAAAATCATAATAAATCAGCGTTAAAAAAAAATAATATAAGCTATATTAAATTTTTAATCATACTCCTATTACTTTTCTTTGGGGTAATAATTTACTCGTATTACTTATTTTACTAAACAAACAATTTAGTCTAATAATCCAAAAGTAAAAGCAAAACAAAGATTGACAAAAATCTAACCTAATCAACATCAGACACTTGTTTTATGTTTAATTCAAGTTCTCAGCTCTTATCTATCCCAATCTCATATGGCTACTTTACTAGAATTATTTTGACTTTTATTACTATTTGTATTATATCTTGTTTGAATTTGTAAGGATGTATGACGTCAACAACTTTGGGTTTAAATTTTAGTTTCGACAAAACGACCATAAGATTTAGGAGATAACATTTGCAGCTAAAATGTCATTAACATGAGTAGAACTTTTCCCAAAATAATCTTAAGTTGAATTATATGATTCATTAATGTATTTTCTCAATTTATTTTTATATATAATATTTAAATTTTGAAAGCAAAACAGAATTAGCAGATTATAGTAAGCATAACAAGTATTACTACTGCAGGATAGATGAAAAAGATTGAACGAGTTTAGACTGATTGGAACATTTTTTGAAATGTGACAGTAATACGTATAAAAATTAATAAAATTTTGATTATTTTTTAATTCTGTTAGTGACCAATGAATTTTGTTTTTGTAATTGTTTTATTCAATAAGAATATCTTATATCCATTTTTTCAAAATTTCTGATTCTTAAAAAATGAAAAGCAAGTAACTGTATATCAGACATCAAGGAGGTGATTGGTAATTGATGTGAGTGTTTTCCAAAACATTTTTTTTCTACATCCACTTTGGTTTACCAATCATGCTCTAAATTTTTTTTTAAAGCTACAGACATAAAAACTAAAATAGGAAACAAAATAGCTTTGAAAGTCAATTTTTCTAGAACTTCATATTTAATGCTCTAGAAATAATTAATATACAGCTACAGCAATAAAATCTACAGGTATTATTCTAAAACCAAAAAATAAACCAATCATCCCTTAATTCATGTGAAGACCTTTTATACAAAAAAAAGACACTAATTCATGTGTGTTTTTGCCTGCGGTTTTCTTTCTATTTCTAATGCATGTGATTTTATTTTATTTTTCTTGTCAAGATTTTATTTTATTTTTCTGAATGGCAACTTCAAGTATGATTGCGGAACATGGAAATATGTCTCCCTTTACGACCATAATCTTAATTTAACTTATTATTTCCATATCAGTTAATTAAGCTTTCTTTGTTGCATGGTTCACTATTTCTGAGTGAATATTTCCATGAATTTTTAGTTTTTTTTTTATAATCAGTTGCACAGTTTTTATTATTTTCATGGTTTTAAAGTAAACAAAAAAAACTTTGGTCAATTTTGAATCCTAAGTTACCAATATCTAATGACTATCTCGGCTTGGAAATCTCATTTTCATATAACATCAGGTTTGTGTATCGCAGTAAGTCTGCAAATTCCTGTGCAAATTTGTTAGCGAAAAAATCTTTAACATCTGATAATGCATGGAGTGTGTTCCATACGTGCTCCCCATTTTTGTATAACAATGTCATGACTGATCAATTAATATAAAGAAACTTTGTCAGAAAAAAAATACCAGTAACCACAATTAGGCCTCTGACGGATAGGCTATCCGGACAATTTTAAGGTATCCAGATCCAGATCCTTATCCGACTGATCCATAATTTTACTATCCTTATCCGGATCTGGGGTTCTCGGATATCCGGATGTTAGATATCCATATAAAAATTGTAATATCCGACGGATATCCGAATCCGGATTTGGATCCTTAAAATAAATAAAAATAATAATATTAATATATATAAAATATTAACAATAATTTAAAATAAAAAAAATAATGTTTTGAATTATTTCTATGTATAAAATTACAAAATTTACATAAAATTTACATATACTATTATAAAAATGAAAATATATTAAATAAAATTAGTTTTTATATATAGATATTACTATTTTTGAAATAGTTATTAATAAAATTTACGGATCCGGATATCCAGACTAAAAAAATCAAGATATCTGCATCTGAATCTGTCTTTGGCGGATCCATCATTTTACTATCCGGATCCGGATTCGGCCCTTCCGGATATCCGGATTTTCGGATCGGATCCGGATCGAATCTCAGATTGAATTTGGATCTCACAATGACTTACTCTTCCACCAAAATTCTTAAACTCAAAAAGCTAATGTTGTTGGCATGTAAATATGTAACCGCGTTTGGAAGTATAATCATATACTTCCATGCCTCATCTGTTTCAAAAAAAAATGTATTGTTTTGTGTTCTAATAATAATAATTATATATATATATATATATATATATATATAAATTTTAATTACAAATACATCATCTAATATGATTATTTTTGCAATTTTAAACTAATGTTAATTTACTAAAAATAATTTTTAAATTTTATAATATTATTATAACTAATAAAAACTGCATAGAAAATATTTAAATAATATTTAAATATTTTTCAAAAAATATTTTTCAACTTGATACATAATAAATTTATATATTTTCTATACAGTTTTTGAATCCTAAGTTATCAATATACCAGATATATTAGTAACTTAGGATTTATAGTTTTTAGCGTTCCAAACTCGTCTCATTACCACTCGATAACAAAGTCTCAAACATACCGGTTGTAATTATTTACATATATTTTACTCCTCATAAACTATCTATGTTATTAAAACTCAAATCAGATTAAAATTCTTTTGACTAAAAAGGAAGAAAATATGCAAGTAAGATCAACATATAGCA
Source organism: Brassica napus (assembly GCF_020379485.1). Lineage (NCBI taxonomy): Eukaryota > Viridiplantae > Streptophyta > Magnoliopsida > Brassicales > Brassicaceae > Brassica > Brassica napus. Next base: position 11,867,776 of record NC_063445.1, on the reverse strand, counting down.
AATTTTGACTAATTGTAAACACATTTTACTCTTACTCATGTCTTGCATTTTTTGTTATAATTTTTTTTTCTATATTAATCTAAAATATGAGTATAATCGATATTATGCAACTTTGTAAATTTTTTTTTTAAACTGACTTTTGTAATTTGTATGCATTATTTTGAAAAAGATAAATATCTAACAAGACGAGGACAAAACATGTAAAAACAAATATTCGTGGTAATCTGTGAATTTTTCGAAACAGTAAACATCAGACACGAGATAAAAATGAACCAAGAAAATGTTATATTGATGAAAGCAATAAAAACGTTACATATCTGCGGCTAGGGTTTTGGCGACGACAAGGCGATTTCGAGATCTGATCCTCCCCCATCACAGGCGGAGGATCTAGCGTTCACCGGCGGCTTAGGAGAGAGGGAGACTACTCCACACTCCTCTCACCCTAAATTTTCCTGCCCCTTGCAGTGTTTCTCGTCCGTTTTTTTGCAACGTAATACCCTGGTCCCCGATTTTGTGATCATCACGTTAACGAAAATACGACAATAGTTCTATTCTCCTCTAATAGGGTGCTGTCCCATCCTTACCGGCCCTCGCTGTTACGATGTACCGGGGAAGGAATGATCGATCCAGAGCAGGGAGCTCTCGACATGATCGCAGACGCAGTCAAGACAAGGGAGAGATCATAAAAGTTCCAGAATTCGATTACACAGACCTTATCGAGAAGTATAACTATCCCTTGTTGGGAGGATGTTCCATCGAGATGGTAGAAGCGTTGATGCTTTAATCAAACATATGCCGAAATGAAGTATCTGGGATGTGCAAGGCAGAGTAAGGGGAACAAACCTTGGGAATAACAAATTCCAATTTGATTTCAATAAGGAGGAGGATCTCAAAAAAGTACTTCTCCGTAGACCATGTCACTTTAACAAGTGGACCTTTTCCTTAGAGAGATAGATACCAACGATAAAGGAGGACTATCCAAACTCCTTACTTTTGTGGGTAAATATCACCGGAGTACCGACGCATTACAAGAAATATGAATCATACAGAAGCATTGGCCGTGCCTTGGGAGAGGTGGATACGGTAGATGTCGAAAATGGAAGGTTAGAGTTGTTGTTAATGCTGATGAACCCTTGCAATTTGAAAGGAAAGCTGGATATGTGAATGGTGATGTCATCAAAGTATCTTTGGCTTATGAAGAGCTACACCGATACTGCTTTACCTGCAAAAGAATATCGCATGAAGAAGGCACGTGCCCTGAATTGACTCCACAACTGAGAGAAGCTAATCGCATAGCTCGTTTGGAAAGTAAAGAGAAAGAGGAAAGTAAAGAGAAAGAGGAGCTGGCTGCCAGAGAAGCTTTCTCTGCACCAATTAGAGGTCGCGAACTGCATATGGGTTTCGAGAACCACGCGAGGACCATCGACACCCACCCAAGATTCCCCCGTGAAGTGGAAACTGATAGGAGACGTCAGGAACAACCACAAAGAAGAGAGGAGAGAACCAGACCTGGACAAGCTCAGAGAACAGAGGATGGTGATCTAAGATCAAAGATTCTAAGCAAAAGAGAAGACCTCGCTAAGAACGTTTGGAATAGAATTGATCATAGCTATGAAGAAAGAATTCCCCGAGATCGGGAGAGATATCACCCCTACAGCAAGGAGAAACATGAGGAATCGAAATACAGCAGCAGAGACTCTGCAAATCGATCCATGAGAGGTTTCCATGGCGATTCGACCTCATCCTCTAGCTGGAGAGTAAAAGGCTCCAGTCTAGATAACAGGGGCCGAAACCAGGAGCAAACAAACAAAGATCAGCATTATGTGCGCAGAAGAATGAATCTCTCATAAAAAGCAACCAGGAACTCACCAGACTCTCAGAGGACTATCTCTGAAACTCATAGATATAATAGAAGGGATGGCGCAGGAAGAAGACACCACTCGCCTAGACAGCAGTCGCGAATGGAATGGCGACCGACTCGAGAGCCAGAGAAAAGGGGAGATGAACAGATGGCTCCCTCTCCTAACCGAATGAATGTGAGAGAGGCGGCAAGGGATAGTGAAGATGAAAGAGGACGAAAGCTTAAGGGGAAGGCAACTGCAGAGAACACAAGTGATAAATAAACAAACTTGGCTCCAATTCGCGCGGCAAGTGGAATCCTAAAGATTTTTGACCCAGTTCAAACTGAGCTCCATGTTAATCAGGCGATCATGGAGAAAGAAAAGGAAATTGTGACTTCTCCAGAAAGAGTTATATCACTGCGAAGTTCTGTTGAGACAGGTGCTCCACCCCTTAACAGGCCAAGTCTTGAAGAACTGTACAAGCCAGCGGACGACGAGCAGGACATGACGGAGGAGGAGTTGAAAGAATTTGAGAAACAATATGCCAGCGTGCAAATCGAGATGGATGAGGATATGATGGACAACGACGACCTGCTTGATGAAACTATGGTGGAAGAGACTATGGTGGAAGAGACGATGGTTCCAGAGTCTCAACCCGCAGGTATAAAAAATTTGGAGTTTCAAAACGAAGACAGAAGAGTCCTAGGAGGAGAGGGAAAGGAGAAAGGAGAACAATGCAGAGACATCCCACCTACTAGACGAGAGTCGGAACAGGGCAAGAGGCTGCAAAAGAATCTTCTTCCCCCGACAAACTCTAATAAGCGCAGGGGTACGCGAAGCCCAGACACAAAAGGTTTAGCTGCATCCAAGAAGCTTGCCAACAGAGGTCGAGCATCACCAAAAGGCAAGCAGGCAAAACAGGGGCGTCTCTTCATGACGAAAGCCCCAAGCTCGACGGTCGTCCCTCGTATTGAGGTGTATCCTTCGGTTACCAAAGGCCAAAAATCTACTGCTGCATCAGGTTCGGTGGGGTCCCAGAAACCACCCAGTACTCAGATATGAGTGCAATCGCCTGGAACTGTCAGGGGGCCGGAGCCTACCTGACCAAGCAACATCTCCGGGAGTTGCATCGATTCTTTAAACCTTGTTTTCTTTTTCTTTCTGAAACAAAAAACAATTTTTCTTTTATGCAAGACTTTGAGTTTGAATTTGGTTATGATAATTTGTTCACCGTGGACCCTGTTGGTAGGGGCGGTGGACTTGCTTTGTTTTACATGGAGGATTCTGCGGTGGATATTATTTTCTCTAATGATCGTATGATAGATATTAAAGCGCAGATAGACGGACATGAAGTGTTTATCACGTTCATGTATGGAGATCCGGTTGTGGAATACCGTGAGAATGTATGGGAAAGGCTGTTGAGGATGAGTGCAAACATGACAGGGGCATGGCTCTTGATGGGGGATTTCTTTGAGATCACAAGTAATTTGGAGAAAAGAGGGGGACGAAAACGACCAGAAGGCTCCTTCCTGCCGTTTAAAAACATGCTTTCAGGGTGCGGGATGATCGAGTTTCCATCTAAGGGAAACATATTCTCATGGGCAGGAAGAACCAGAGCAGGACGAGTGCAATGTAGACTGGACAGAGCCGTCGGAAACGAAGACTGGCATAATTTATCTTCCCACACTTATGTGGAGTATTTGTTACGCTGGGGATCGGACCACCGGCCCATTTTAGCGAGGTTTCAAAACAGAGAAGTTAGAGGAAGAAGGAACTTTCGTTTCGACCAGAACTGGTTTGGTAAAGAAGGTTTCACCGACACTGTTAAGGGAGAATGGGAGGCACTAAAGATGGAACCTGACCTGGAGCTTTACGATAAAATCTGTAGGACTCGCAGGTCCATCTCAAGGTGGAAGAAACGGAACCCCACCAACAACACAAAGCTTATTGAAAGCTTAAAACAAAAACTGGATCAAGTGCAAAATGACGAGATGATCTCGAGCGAAGAAGAACTGGAATTGAAGTGGAAACTTTGTGCAGCTTATAGGGAAGAGGAGCCTTATTGGAAGCAGAAAAGTCGAGTTCTATGGCTGCGAGAGGGAGACAGGAACACCAAGTACTTCCATGCGAAGACCAAACAACGACGAGCACGCAACAGAATAACCCGCCTGAGAAACTCGATGAATCAATGGGTGTAGAAAGAGGACGATATAGAGGCAGTCGCTGTTGACTATTTCCAGAAGTTGTTCACTACGACAAACCCATACACCATTGAAGAATCCCTCTGGTTTATTACCGCGACAGTTTCAGAGGACATGAATCAGAATCTACTTCGTATCCCTCAAGATGAGGAGATTAAAAATGCTACTTTTGCGATTAACCCGGAAAAGGCGCCTGGTCCAGACGGTATGACTAGCCTCTTTTACCAACGCTTTTGGAGCTCGTTTGGGAAGGATGTCTGCAGTATGGTCAGGGGTTTCTTTGATACGGGGGAGCTTGATGAGAGATTAAACAAGACTAATATATGTCTGATACCAAAGACTGAAAGACCGGAGGCGATGACTGAATTTTGGCCGATCAGTCTTTGCAATGTGGGATATAAGATCATCTCAAAAATCTTATCGTCTAGACTGAAAAGCATCCTGCCGAAGATCATATCCGAGACGCAATCTGCGTTTGTGGCAGAGAGGCTTATCACTGATAATATCCTTGTGGCCCAAGAAATGTTTCACGCGCTTTGTACAAATCCTAGCTGCAAAGGGAAGTTTGTGGCGATCAAAACCGATATGAGTAAAGCATACGACCGCGTAGAATGGAGCTTTATGGAAGCCCTTGATGATAGGAGTTTCAAGGCTCCTAATCAAATGTTGTAGAATAAAGGATGTCAAACCAGTTCTAAGTGATTCTAAAGCAAAGGGAATGCAAGACCATGCTTAATCTAAGTGCTATCAATTGGTGAGATGATTTTTAAACTAGAATGCTACTAAAATGCAATAAAGGACAAAGCTTTCTTTCTTATGAGATAAGAGAACTCATGAGCTAAAGGAATTGACCTTCAGTGATCAAGTTTCAATCTAAAGGTGTTAACTTTCAACCAGTCTATCTACCTTATACCTAGACACCATCCTAAACAAACTCTATCTCTAGATGAATGTTCATTTACTAAGATAACTCAAGCATCAAATCTCTTTGGTTGAATGTTATCTAAGTAATCATAAATCTCAAATCTACTAGCCATCTTAACACCTTTAACAACAAATCTCTTTGGTAAATAATGTTAAAAGCTTAGGAGAGTTGGTTCAGACATTTCATCAAACACCTTTCAGGTATGAAATGCCTAGAGCTCAACTTTAGAGAGGCCAACTCTAGAGTTGCATTAAGAGCACTCTACAAGCAAGGAACAAGATGGATCTATACTAAAACACCTTAGATCTAGCTTAATCACCCTTAGTCTCCCTAATCCATGGATCCAAAGATGACTACTCACTACTCTTCATTATGGGAACTGAAATTCGCACTGTCGATTTCCGTTTAAATAAGGAAACTAGGAAAACCCTAATTTTCCAGAGGTCCCAGATATCTGCTAATACCACACGCCAAGCAATCAGAACACGAAACGAGAACAATAATGAAATAAGAAATCGAAAAAGAGAGCAAGATAGTTCTTATTCCGAATCTGCGTTTAAGCGTTTACAACAAGGTAAGTGCATGTCGGCGAGATTCCTAGTTCTAAAACCCTAAGACGGCAAAAACCTAATTGAGTCGCAGCTCGAATAACAAAAACAGAAAATTGCCTACAATTGCTCTAAGTGCTAAGTTTGCTGTGAAAAATCCTCCCTCATGCCTCTCGCCTAGAACTCCTTATATACTGGCTCCAAGGTCAGTTTATGGTTTTTCCCTTCTGCCCTTAAGCCGCCATAGCATAAAAATGGAGATATTCCATTTTTTCCGATCTTCGTAATTATCTTCAAAATTTTGTATTTATCCACGGAAACTTGACATTTATCTTTCTTTGCGAACCAAGCGTAAACCGTCATGCGGCTTACGGGCTGTTGGTTAAGAAATCGTAAGTTGGGCTTCGAGTCATGTCTTAGGTCCCTATGGGCCGTCTTCCGACTCGAAACGTTTATTACGGTTTTTTTCGATAAAGAACGAACTTTCGCGGTTTTTACGGTAAAGTTTGATCGATAGCTCAGAATGGCGGGGAATCGTGAAATGAGTTCGCTACGGTCTTTGGGAGATAGCATCGAAGGGTAGACGAGAACGCATGGACTAATGTCGTATCGATGTTTCGGAAGAGCTCGGTCGCTACGTAGCGACCGAGCGATATGTAGCGGCCGAGCTTTGCCTCGAGCCCGGTCGCTACGTAGCTACCGAGCGATTGCTCGAGCTTGGTCGCTATGTAGCGACCGAGCTTTGGCTCGATCTAGCGACCGAGCTCGAGCCGGAGCTTGGTCACTACGAAGAGACCGAGCGGAATGGACGTTCGGTCGCTACGTAGTGACTGAGCCTTGGCTCGAACTCGGACGCTACGTAGAGACCGATTGGAGCACGTGTTTGGTCGCTGCGTAACGATCCTTTTCGGGCTTTTGTCCGATGACTCGCGTTTCCTCCGTAAAGCTTTTCGTAAAGAAGAATCTATTTCTAAAACGTATTTGTCAAAGAAGTTTTCTACGTCTTTCTTCTTCGGGGATTTGGACGTTAACTTCGTCGTAACCATTTTTGACCCCAACAGTTAGCCCCCCAGCTCGTTGGGAGCGTGGATTTCTAGCGAGGTCCCAATGCGCGGTATGGCGAGTTTGGACGAGATTGGTGTATTTGGGCAAAGTTCATGTCTAAAAATCCGCAAGTAAATAGTAATTTCTCATGCCTATAAGAAGGGAGGTAACTTCTTCACAATCTTCACACTTACTCATTCTCATAGAGAGGTTTTTCTTGAAAAGTTCTTTCTCTTTCTCTCTAACACTTCCTTCTAGATTTAAAAAAGAAAAACACGAGATGTCGAGTAAGAAGAGGAGTTCGAAGAAAGAGTCCTTGCCCGCGAACGTTTCTGAAGAGCTTCGAGTGCCGAAGATGGAATTCGTTCCTCATTCGGTAGACCCAGCCGAGAACGAGACATGGTGGGTGGCGTGTTACAGTTCGATCACGCCTCCCAAAGAAAAATCGTTCCCGGTCATGAACCATCACCCGGTGGAGGCAGGTGCGCCGAGTAGGAGTACTAGTGAATTCCTCGAGGTCATGCGGTCGTTCTACCATATTTCGGACACGGTGGGATTCAGGGTTCCTCGTCAAGGAGAATACGCTAGTAGTCCCCCGGAGGGCTTCTTTACTTGTTACGAGGCATTCGTAGTGCGTTGCCGTTTATGGTTCCCGATCCCCGAGATCATCGTCCGTGTGTTGGATCGTTTCGGGGTGGCGATAAGCCAACTGAATCCTCTTGGCATCAAGCACCTCATAGGGATCCTGGTCCTGAGCTACGAGCATGGTCTTTCTCTCACCGTTGATCACTTCGAAGCGCTTCTTCGATTACAGATCATCAGGGACACAGACACGTACAGGCTGGTTCCTCGGAACTTCATGTCAGTGGTAAAGGGGTTCACTTCTAACTTCAACTCGTGGAGGAAGTTTTTCTTCTTCGTTCGTGTAGACGCAGCATCCGTTGAGGAGAGTTGTATCCCACTGTTTCGGAGGTTGCCGAACGATCGTCCCTTTATCAACCCTCTTGCTCCGTTTCCTGAGGACATTATTGCGATGAGGGATCTGTTCAGGAATGGTCCTTTTTTCTGGACTTCCTTTACGCCGAAGAGAATTCGAAAGGCGCTGAGGTTTGTGCATCCTGGTCCTGATTTGGGCGGAGAAACAAGGAGTGATTCCGACCTGAAGACCAATGTCCCAACGCCGCTCCCACGATTGTGACGGGGCCGAACTCTTCGAAGGGGAAAGATATTGATCTCAGCGACCTGGATTTTCGGTGGACGATTGCATGCTTCCAGGATGGGATCCGAACCTTGCTTTCGACGATGGAAGTGGTACGAGCGAGGTCCCTATTCCGGACTTCGATGATTTCTTCGCTGGTCTTCCGTCAGGCTTTGACGTTCCTCAGGCCACGAGCGAGTCAGGGAGGCCGAAAGTTGTTGCGGAAGGATCTCGTATTATTAACGGGGTATAAACTTTAATAATTCTGACGATCGTTATTATTATTTTTTGCGTATAACGTGTCAATCGGTTTTATAGAGTTTGAACTTGCTTGGATCGGCCATTGAGGCGAGCCATAGAGAGGCGATGATCTATCACTTTAAAGCGGAGAAGGCGGAAAAGGATCTTGCTCGCATGCGAGACGAGATGCTGGCGTGAGACGCTCAACTCGCTCGTGATCATGCCAGGGCTGTTCGTAGGGCGGAACGGAAGGGCAAGAGGGAAATCGTCGAGGTGATGAAGATTCGCGCTTCTCAATTCCAGGTTTAGTACGGGAATCTTAAGGGCGCTTTCTACTCGCTGGGCGACTTCCGTGAGTGTCGCGGCTCCGTCGGGAGCCTTTGGAAGACGCAGGAAGATGACTACGTTTTCGAGAGGGAGATGGAGTTAATGAAGGGTGGCATGAAGGATCATGATCACGCTGAGGCGACCATTCCTCCGATCGATGGGAAAATCCAGGGATCCCATCCCGGTTTCCCCTGATACCATAGAAACTATGACTGATTTTGCCAGTGACGATGAGGAAGTGAACTTTTCCGCGGATGCATTCGGAGCTTCCTTGTCCGGGAGTTGTAACTTTGATCTGTGAGCGTTTTGACGGGAAGGAGTTTTTCCCTTTATCTAGTATTTAGCGGCCGAGTGTGGCCTTTGTTCATATATGTCTGGCCGAGTGTGGCCTTCGAACTTTGTATGGGCCTTTTTTTGGCCGTTTTTGTCAGGACTGGCCGTTGGTGGCCTTGAACCCCTACCGCTATGCGGTTTATATAATGGATGTTTGTTTGAGTTACTTTGTTTTAGAGTGGGTTTTGAAGTAAACATGAGTTGTCATCTCATATTTATCTTCGTTGAAGCGTTCAATCTGTTAATTTATTCGAGACGTGAGTTTTCGTAAAAATTATTTACGATCTTTCGGGAACGTTGAGATATGAACGAAGAGACATGTTTTAGGATCTCGTATCGTTTAGATATCATGTCTTTGAGATGTCTGAGACCAATGCGATGGGTTTAGGGCAAGACCTAGGTTTACTCTCGGTTTTAGGTTTGTTCGGTGACTAGCCGGCTATCGGTTTTCCTGTTGCGATTTCTACCTGATTCGTACCGATTTAAAGTCCGTGATAGGTTCTCGGCTTATACGATTTGTATGGTACGAATTGAGCATCTTTCCAGAGACAATTTTTAAGCCAACTGGAAGTGATAGACCAAAATTTCGGATTTTTTTTGTAGCGCGCTTTCGTCCTTGTGTTTGACGTTTGAAGATCAAAAGAGTGATCAAGTTGCGTTTGTTTAAGACGGCTGATGTGTTCGCCAGGGCCGATCGACGAACGGAATGTAAGATTTGTAGTGGTCGCGTTCGGACAATTTGTTCGTATCATCTCGATTTTTAACTTGGCGACGTCTCGGAGTTATTTCGAAGACTATACATATATTTTTGGTGCTGAAGTGCGATTGTTTTGCGATTTTGTATTAAAAAGAGCGACGCATATTTCGTAAAAATTTTGAAATCTCTATAGAATTCGATTACAATAACACATCTTTTCCTATGTGGGAGTATACAAGTATACGCACCCACTCCCCCCCCCTTTTTAGAGACATGGATAGCTGAACTTGTCCTTCAACGAGCTGCCTACGTACCCCTTTCGAGGATCAAGCCATCTCGTAGTTCTGTTTTATGCCGCGAGTGTTTTCACTCGGCGGTTGTTGTCGTGCTGACCGCCCTGATCGTGATGATCGTGGCTGGGTGAGTGTTCTCTTCCGGATGTTCCGGTTGAGTTGTAGTGTTGGCTTCGGATTCATGTTGTGTTTCGACACCCGAAGCGCCTGCGTCGGCAGATGATGTTAAATCGTTTTTTATTGGAACGTTGTTGGTCGAAGATTTATCAATCTTCGTGCGTTTAGGATTTGCCGTTGCAGAGGTCGTCATCTGTCTTAACTTGTGTTCCGCGAGGAAGCACAGTCGCGACTGTTTTTAACATCCCCAGATAGCTGCGACTCCGTTTGGGGTCGGGAATTTGACGCCCAGGTGGTACGTCGACGGAACGGCTTGCATAGCGTTGAGCCATGGGGTTCCCATGATCACGTTGTAGATGGCAGGATGATCGACTACCGCGAACTCGACGATTTTTGTGATCTCCTTGGCCATGACTGGTAGCTGAATCGATCCGAGGGTCATCGATACTTCGCTCGAAAAGCCTGTGAGCGGTTTCGGAGTTGGAGTTACTTCTCCGAATTCGATGCTCATCCGATTGAGAGTGTCGCGGAAGATTACATTGACCGTGCTTCCCGTGTCAATGAGTACTCTTCCGAGTTCCAGATCTCGTGTGACGAGGTCTATGACTAGCGGATCGCAGTGAGGCTGATCAATCCCGCCGGCTTCCTCCTTTGTGAAGGTGATTGAGCAGTTCTGATCATCTTGGGTAGGAGACCATGTAGGCCAGTTTGCGCTTGACTCCGCCTTCCGCTGGTAAGCCTTGATGGCTGAAACCGTATCGTTGCAGAATTGCGATCCTCCGATGATCATGTTGACTCTACGATGATTGTTATCGTTCCCTTTGTCGTCTGGCCTCCTGCCGCGTTTATCCCCAGATTGGTTTCTTTGGGGAGATCTCTCCGCGGGAAGATTTCTGTCCGGCTTCGGGGGGGCGATCGGTCTCGAGGATGAGATCTTTCACGCTGGTCACTTCCGAGAGTTCTCCGGCTAGTAGCTTTGCGGCCAGCCTTGCTCCCAAGACCTTGTAGTTAGTCGTGGAGTGTCCTCGGGACTGGTGGAACGCGCAGAAGGTGTTTTCATCATATCCTTGATTGCGAGTCCACGTATTACCCGTGGTTCAGCCCTGGTCTGAGCTGATCGCGTAATTGTGCGCTCCTTGGAGTTCTTCCCCCTCGTAATGGACATACTTGTCGATACGAGGGTTCTTCTTCCTCGTTTTTGGGTCTACATCTTCTGAGGACGATCTCGCCGAATTATGTTTTTGCGATAAGATTTTCGTTTCTTCCTCGATCATGATGTAGTCCGTCGCCTTGTGGAGGGCGTCTTGGATAGTCCGCGGTTTTTCGAGGGATATCCATTTTCTGAATTTCGACTTGTACCAGAGTGCCTTTCTGAGCGCATCGATGGCAACTTTGTCGCTTATTCCGCTCACCCTGGACATTACCAACTTGAATCGGCTGATGAACTCGCGGAGGGGTTCCTCTTCCCTCTGGGACAGACTCCAGAGATCGACATCAGAAGTTTCTCTATCTATGAACATAGAGTATTGCTTCAAAAATTCCGATGCGAGCTGTCGGAAACTCCCGATAGAGTTTCGCTTAAGGCGCGCGAACCATTCGAGGGCTGCTCCTTCTAGATTCTCGACGAACAGGCGGCAGTAGCCGGCGTCTCTCTCGCCGTCCTTCAGCCTCGCTCTTCCCATCGTGATGTGGAAAGGCTGAAGGTGCGCTCTCGGATCGGTCGTACCATCATACTTCGGTACTTTGATTTTTCCTGGATCGGATACCCTCGTATCTGAGATGCGAGCGGTGAAAGGGGTCTTCCGAGCCCCTTCCAGCAGCCTGTCGATCTCGGGGGCCGTGCTAGTAGCGTGATGGATTTGGGATTTTACCGCTCTTACTTCTGCCGCAGTTTTGGTGATATAGTCGCGAAGATAGTGTATATCTGACGTCTCGTCAGCAGATTTCCGTGCTTGTCGGCGTTTACTGCGAGTGAGCTCGGTTTGTTTTTCAGCCAGTTCTTCTTGTTCGTTCCGATAGACGATTTCCTCCTCTTCTGTCATTGGTTTATCGAACGGAGAGCTTTCCCGAGTGAATCGGTTCTGGTCCTCCTTGGATGTCTGTCGACGTCCTCATCAGTATTGTTGGAGACATCGCTAGGATCCAGGTCGACTTGCTCGACTCCGTTGTCCTCCGAAACCTTCGCGGGAGGCGGAGGGCTTTCGGAGTTTCCCTTTTCGACAGGAGATTTCTCGCTAGGGTTTCGACCCGAAGATCGTTCCTGCGTGGCTCCAGGCCTGTTGAGTGGGATTGCAAAGTCGAGTCTTTTCCCGCGGACTTTAGTGGTTCCGTGGGGGCGGATTGTTCGAGTCCTTACAGTTAAAGTTTCAACTTGTTTGGTCAAGGTGCTCACGAGCTTATCCTGTTCTTCCGACCTTTTTTCGTAGGTGGCGAACATCTTTTTAAACTCCTCGAGCGCCGCGGCGTTGGCTGGTGCGTTGGCCGCGGATACGTCCGCTGCGGGAGTGTGGAGATCAGTGCCGCTGCCTCCGTTAAGAGGAGTCTGCACGTTATCCGTGTCGTTAGTTGACATGTCTGGTTGAGCGTGATGTGATTGAGAGTTAGATTGATCTGTACCCCCCCCCTCCTTCTAGCGCCAAACTGTGGGAACCGAAATTCGCACTGTCGATTTCTGTTTAAATAAGGAAACTAGGAAAACCCTAATTTCCCAGAGATCCCGGATATCTGCTAATACCACACACCAAGCAATCAGAATAGGAAACGAGAACAGTAATGAAATAAGAAATCGAAAAAGAGAGCAAGATAGTTCTTATTCCGAATCTGCGTTTGAGCGTTTACAACAAGGTAAGTGCCTCGGCTACGAGAGCTGTCGGCGAGATTCCTAGTTCTAAAATCCTAAGACGGCAAAAACCTAATTGAGTCGCAGCTCGAATAACAAAAACGGAAAATTGCCTAAAATTGCTCTAAGTGCTAAGTTTGCTGTGAAAAATCCTCCTTCATGCCTCTCGCCTAGGACTCCTTATATACTGGCTCCAAGGTCGGTTTATGCTTTTTCCTTTCTGCCCTTAAGCCACCATAGCATAAAAATGGAGATATTCCATTTTTTCCGATCTTCGTAATTATCTTCAAAATTTCGTATTTATCCGCGGAAACTTGACATTTATCTTTCTTTGCGAACCAAGCGTAAACCGTCATGCGGATTACGGGCTGTTGGTTAAGAAATCGTAAGTTGGGCTTCGAGTCATATCTTAGGTCCCTTTGGGCCGTCTTCCGACTCGAAGCGTTTATTACGGCTTCTTTCGATAAAGAACGAACTTTCCGCGGTTTTTACGGTAAAGTTTGATCGATAACTCAGAATGGTGGGGAATCGTGAAATGGGTTCGCTACGGTCTTCGGGAGATAGCATCGAAGGGTAGACGAGAACGCATGGACTAATGGCGTATCGATGTTTCGGAAGAGCTCGGTCGCTACGTAGCGACCGAGTGCTCGATCGCTACGTAGCGACCGAGCAGAATGGACGTTCGGTCGCTACGTAGCGACCGAGCCTTGGCTCGAACTCGGACGCTACGTAGCGACCGAGTGGAGCACGTGTTCGGTCGCTGCGTAACGATCCTTTTCGGGCTTTTGTCCAATGACTCGCGTTTCCTCCGTAAAGCTTTTCGTAAAGAAGAATCTATTTCGAAAAAGTATTTGTCGAAGAAGTTTTCTACGTCTTTCTTCTTCGGGGATTTGGACGTTAACTTCGCCGTAACCGTTTTTGACCCCAACATTCATGATGAGCCCAAGAATCAATGATGATTTGGTGATAATCATGATTAGTGATCCAAATAATCAAGCAATCACAAGAGGAAATGATCAAGATAAGATCTTTCACCTAAAAGTTCTTTGTGATTAGATAGAAAACAAGATGATCCTCCAACATTAGGTTTAGAGAGTATTTATATGACTTCTAAAACCTAATGGGCTCAGTAAACAACCTGAAAAGCTCAAATTAAACATAAATTTTCGACCATAAGATAAGACGCGGCGCGGGTACACTAGGTCGCTCCCGTAGGTCGCTCCACGTATTTTGCTTCATGTCTCCAAATTGCGTGCGGGCATATGACGTCGCTCCCGCAGGTCGCTCTACATCTGGAGCGGGTTAATCACCTCGCTGTGGTACGTCGTTCTGATATGCTTGCTTCTCGTCTTCAAGCTGCGCGCGGGCACGGGACGTCGCTCCCCCAGGTCACTCCACATAGTGAAAGTTGTCGACAAGAGGCTGGGCTCGGAGCGGGTGCTTCCCCCGGTGCAAGAGGTCGCGCTGTCTTTGTTTCACCTGGAGCGGGTGTCGTAGGTCGCTCCCGTAACCCGCTCTGGTGCTCTGCTCGCTCAAACAGCACTTTCCACTCCCTTTTTGATCCAAAATGCTTCCAAGTACCTCTAAGAACTCCAATGGAAACTCCAAGACCTGATAAAGACTTATGCAATGCAAAAAGGAGACTAAAATGCATGATCCCTAATCTAAATGATCAAAACATGCAAGAATAGAAAGTTAAAACAATGTAAATATGCAAGATATCAACTCCTCCAAACTTGTTCTTTACTTGTCTTCAAGTGACTTTGTAAGAACTCATAAAGGAGAGAAGTTTGAAGGTGGGAATTCATAGCCAAAAGTAACACTTCTTAGCACTCAACTTAACATCCTAAAGAAACATAACAAATAGCATGAACATCTTCCTTATTATACTCTAGCTTCTCTAGGTCTATCCATACTCTTTTGCCTCTACTCAAGTTGCAATACTCATCACCAACAAGTTCTTTCAACCAGCTCTCACATTGATTCACACACACACACAAGGTGAATTCTCACAAATGGGCATATGATCTCAATCATTTGGCTAGGTAATCAATGGTCTAATATGAATGAAGAGAGGGGTTCAAATGTTTTCATTTAAAAGTGGTTATCACTCAAAACAAGGAGCTTGATCATTATGCAAAATTTATCTAAGATTAAAAGCAACTCATGCATACATAGATTCATTCTCATCATTCTACTCTCTTTTGTTATAAGTAATCTCAAGTTCTACTCTCTTTATCATCATCTCAAAATTAAAATAAACCCCTCACATCACTCACCCAATGAACAACTCTCTTTTTCTTTTGACTCAACCACTAGGGATTTTAACTCACTTTATACAAGCTCTAACTTTTTTTTTCATTCCCTTCCCCAACTTCTCTTTGATTGTTTTTCTTTTCTTTCTCTTTCTTTCCTTCTTTTTTTTTATTTTTTAATATTTTTATTAGAGGGAAGTTTCTTTGTTGCATAATCAAGAGCTTCATATTTTCTTTTTATCCCTAGAGTTTTCATTTCTATTTATACTCTTTTGCTCATCTCTCTCATCTTTCTCACTCCCCAAACCCAAGATACTGAAGTTTAGAACACACAAACCCCTCTCACCATTCCCAGATGCTAACTCATTGTGCTAGCAAGAGATGAGAATAAACCTATGTCGCCTCCAATACTCTCAAGATTTTTCACATGACAAACTATCAAAAGAGGCCTCACTCATGCAATTAAATGTTTGGTCTCAAAGAATGGCTAGGGTTGTAGGGTATGGAGTGCCATTTGGGTTAACAAAGATTGGTATATAAAGGAATAAGATAACCCAAATGTGTATGAGATCCATGATCAAGTATGCAAATGCCCATATGCAAGAGAGATTAAGTTCATTCAGGCCAAGTTCGGGTTGGAGCTGATCTCAAGAACAATGCCAACATCAAGCAAGCAAACAAGTTTCAAGAAGAGTTTTCAAGGCTCGAAGGTTTTCAAGAGATGCTTAAGCTATTTGATATGTTTAACTAGGGTGTCATTTTGAGTTCTAGACAAGGGTTCTTTGCAAGGCATTTTAAATCATTGTTCCCAATGCAAGTGAATGCAACCTATATGCTCTAGACTCAATCCTAAAAGTGCAAGTGATGCAACTACATGTTTCTTTTTGTATTTTTCAAAATTTTCAAATTTTTTTGTTTTTTTTTGTTTTTCTATGCATATATGTATGTACAATGCAATGCATGAGACTCAAATCATTAAAGAAAACATGATCAAATACTTGATACCTCCCCCAAACTTAGTTCACACAGTCTCTGTGTTAGGAAGTTGGAGGAGATACCGAAAAAGAAAACAGATGCAAAGAAAACTGGTATATACAATGGAAAGGTAGTGGAGTACCTGTCTAAGCATTCGGGAAGAAGCTCGAGGCCTCATATCCGGAGTCATCGGGGAAGGTAGTGTAGTATTCTTGGGGCTCGCTAGCAACTTCCTCGTTGTCGGTTTCTTCATCGGTTGAGGCAAGGGAAGGAGACTTATTCCCGGAGTTGGATTTATGATCTTCGGGGTTTCGTTCCAGACGCAAGAGCTGGCGGGCAGTAAGGGTAGGTCCAAGGTCCAAAGTAGGATTAGTGAGGGGTCATAGGACTGGGGTTGAGGAACAGAGGTATCTCTAGTGACAAAGTCTTCAGAACTACATCCTCCTACTCCTCCTTTTCATGAATTGAGCTGAAGCTTCAGCTTGCCTATTCACTGTCTTTTTAAGCTCCTTGTATTTGGTCTTTAGCTTGAAGATTGTCCTGTCCTGAGCCTTGTTCCATCTTTGAAGCTTGTCAATGTGCTCATGAGCTTCACGGAGAGGGCCATGAGGTAGAGCTGTTGAGCTCTGAGTAAAGTGGTAGCGAGGAGGGCCATAGACGGGGGTAGCAGATCCCTCTTGTGTAGCAGCACTTGTTCCAGCCATTACATGACCTCTCGTTCCACCTCTCCTTCTCCTAGGAGCAGTCACAGGGTCTATAGGGCCATGGGGTCCAAAGAGCTCTGATTCATCTATGTTGAAGTGGATGATCCCCGGCCTCTCTATGTTTGTGAGATCTCTATTTGAGAGCAGCAACTTAACCATATTTCTCTTGTGGAAGTATGTGTAGACAACTTTCTCTTGATACCTTCCACCAATGTAGGTAGCAATCCTAAAATAAGGGGCGTCAATGAGTGCTGGTCCTTTGGGATCATTCCCCAAGTTCACACCATTTGCTATCAGCAGTGGAGTTATCATACCGCCAATTCCAAGCTGAGGAGATGAATCTGCGGTAGTCCAAACCCAATCCTTGTAGTACATGAGGCGTTCCACAAAGAGACCAACCATTCCGAAGCGTTCGAAGATGTTAGTTGTGGGAAACTCCATCTTATCAGTCTCCTCAAACTCCTCAAGCTGTTCAGGTGTGACATTGTCTCTAACAGCCCGGTAGAGTAGTCTCAGCTCTTCTTCATTGACTGTCCCTGGCTCCTTGCGAGGGTAGAGCGTGTGGACGAGTATCCTGTGGAGATAGCGCACTGCAGGATGTCTGATGGCTGAGTTCTTGTCATGACCAGTAGCATGCGGATTTTCACTTATCACTCTCCAAACACCGGTAGGGAGCTTTTTGAATCTTGGGAGGGTTGGATCTTCATTATCCTCAAGCCCCATCATTGCTCCAATATCCTTGAAACTCATGAAATGGTTCTTTCCATTGACCTTAAACTTGATTTTGCCCCACCCTTGTCTCACATGCTCAACCTCATAGAAAGATGCTTCAAGAGTTACAAGGAATTGACAAGAATGTTCCACATGAGTAGGATAGGCCATGGAATAGAAGTTCTCCATTTTCATGTGCTTCAGCATTGTCCTAACATCTTCTTCGATTCCTAGCTCTTCCATCATATTGGTGTCAGCAAAGCGTGTTGGAACCCAAGAAACACCTTTAGCCAAGTGATGGTATAGCTCTTCAATAGTTGGTGTCTTACTCCTGTCCCTTTCAACAGTTATCCCCTTCCCTTTTGACATCTTGGCTTTCTTTGAAGGAGCGGGCTCTTCTCCTCCCTCATCCATAGAAGAAGATGCCACAGCTTTGCCTTCTCTCTTCTCCCTTTCCGCCGCTTTCTTTGCAGCCAGAACTTTTTGCCTAGATGTTCTGTCTGCTCCTGGTTGGCTTGGTTCAGAAGGTTCTAAGGGCTTTCCCTTTAGAGCAGTTTCTCTCATTGCAGCTGCTGCCCTCTTAGCTTCCATATCTTTTTGGTTTGTTTTTGCCATTGTACCTATATCATTCAAACTTTGGTGGAGTATTAGTAAGAGGTACAAAAGAGGAGTTAAAATGAAGTTGCAAATGTGAATTCAATCGATTGAACAATCAGCATTAGGTTAGACTAATCACATTGCAACATCAATAGAGAACTAGGCCTAAGTGATAGAGCTATAACCAAAGAATCAAGTTTCTCAATGTTCTCAAGCATGAATATGAAAATTAAGTATGTTTTCATTGAACAATTATGCTCTAAATTGAGAGAACTTCCTAAGTAAACTCTAAAACATCCAATTACTTCAACCCAAACTACATGCAAAACTAATGTGGACAGTTTCAAAAATTTCCAATTCTCAAGAACCTTAATCTTTTCAATTTCGGATTCAACTCACTTCTACCACGAAATAAGCAACCCAACATGATATATAAAGCTTTCCCTAGTCATATTCACAAGAATCAAGCAAGAAACTAAGCTAAATTTGAGTTTGAATTTCTAGGGTTCATGAACCCACGAAATTCATCTTTGAATCACCATACCTTGCTTGGATTAGAATGAAAAGATGAATTGATTCAAGAAAATAGACTACAAGGGCGAAAGCTTTGATTTATAAACAAGAATGGGTGGATTTGGGGAAGATTTGAGTGAGTTATGGGGTTTTTTTTTTTTAGAGTTGGGGGAATTGAGAGAATTTGTTTGTGTTTGGGAAGGGGAAAGAGAGGAGAACGGGAGAGAGAGAGAGACGGGAGCGGGGTAGGGTTAGGTTTAGGTCGGGTCGGTTCGTCGGGCACGGGTCGGGAGAGCGGGTTTAGGGTCAAGAAATCATACCTGGGCGATGTGGAGCGACGTCGATACCCCGCGGTCACACCCCGCTCTGATGCTCGATTACATGTCTTCATTTAACGCGCGAGCGTCAGACCCCGCGGTCACACCCCGCTCTGATGCTCGATTACATGTCTTCATTTAATGCGCGAGCGTCAGACCCCGCGGTCACACCCCGCTCTGATGCTCGATTACATGTCTTCATTTACCGCGCGAGCGTCAGTCCCCGCGGTCACACCCCGCGCTAAACCGTCATCCGATATTCGAGTCGTGGCGCGACGTCCAGACCTCGCTGCAGCACCCCGCTCCACTTTTTTTTTTATATATATATATATATCCTAGTGAAGTATATACAAGGATAGACATGAGACTTCCTCCCAAGTGAGCTTGTTTTAAGTTTCTAGCTTGACTTTGCTTTCCTTTGGCTAGGCGGTGTCGGGGTTGGAGAGTGTAACTGAGATTCCTCTCTCTTCCATTGTAGTTCCCATGTAGAGCTTAACTCTTTGTCCATTGACTCTGAAGTCTCCAACATTCCTATCCCATAACACAATTGCCCCATATGGCCTAACTTCCTTGATCTTGAAAGGGCCGGACCATCTTGACTTGAGCTTTCCGGGAAACAACTTCAGTCTAGAATTGTAGAGAAGCACTTGATCTCTAGCACTGAATTCTCTCTTCAAGATATTTTTGTCGTGAAAGGCTTTGGTTTTCTCCTTGTAAATCCTTGAGTTCTCAAAAGCATCCAGTCTAATCTCATCAAGCTCATTGAGTTGGAGAAGTCTCCTCTCCTTGGCACTCTTGATGTCAAAGTTCAGCAACTTAACAGCCCATAATGCCTTGTACTCGAGCTCAACTGGTAGGTGACAAGCCTTTCCATACACAAGGTTGAAAGGTGTGGTTCCTAAATGAGTCTTGTAAGAAGTCCTATAAGCCCAAAGTGCATCATCTAGCTTGATAGACCAATCTTTCCTTCTAGTTCCCACAGTTTTTTCCAAAATAGACTTGATTTCTCTGTTAGAGATCTCAACTTGACCACTTGTCTGAGGATGGTAGGGAGTCGCAACCTTATGATTCACACCATTCTTCTTGAGAAGACTTTCAAACAGTTTGTTGATGAAGTGGGAGCCTCCATCACTGATGACAACTCTTGGAACTCCAAACCTTGGAAAGATGATGCTTTTGAACATCTTGATCACCACTCTAGAATCATTGGTAGGACTTGCTACAGCTTCTACCACTTGGAGACATAGTCAACAACTACAAGGATGTATTTGTTGTCAAAAGATGATGGGAATGGTCCCATGAAATCAATACCCCACACATCAAACACCTCCACTTCTAGAATTGAGTTTCGAGGCATCTCGTTCCTTTTGGTGATGTTCCCTCTTCTTTGGTATGAATCACACCTAGAGACAAAGTCTTGAGTGTCCTTGAACATATGAGGCCACCAAAACCCAGCTTGTAACACTTTTGAGACAGTCTTGAAAGTAGCGAAATGACTTCCATATGATGATCCATGACATTGTGTGAGAAACCCTTCAACTTCTTCTTCAGCTACTACTCTTCTATAGAGTTGATCTCTACAAAGGATGTAGAGGTAAGGCTCATCCCAATAGTATCTCTTCACATCTTTGTAGAACTTCTTCTTGGCATATCCGTCAAGACCCATTGGCTCTCTTCCACAAGCCAAGTAGTTCACCAAATCAGCATACCAAGGACCTTTCTCTTCAGTTGCTTTCACCTCTTCAAGCTTCTTTCCAGTTTCACAAACTGCTACCACTGCTCCAATTGCCATGATCTGTTCTTCTGGAAGCCCTTCATCAATAGGGATCCCACTATCAATCTTCAGTCTAGACAAGTGATCAGCTACACCATTCTCAACTCCTGGCTTGTCTCTGATCTGAAGGTCAAACTCTTGTAGCAGCAAGATCCACCTCAACAGTCTTGGCTTAGCATCCTTCTTGGCCATGAGATGTCTCAATGCAGCATGATCAGTGTAGATTATGACTTTTGACCCAACCAAGTAGCTTATGAACTTCTTAAAGGCATAGACAATGGCTAGCAGCTCCTTCTCAGTTGTAGCATACTTCATTTGGGCTTCATCAAGAGTTTTACTCGCATAGTAGATCACATGAGTCTTCTTGTCCTTCTTTTGACCAAGAACAGCTCCCACAGCATAGTCACTAGCATCACACATGATCTCAAAGGGGAGATCCCAATCTGGTGGCTCCACAATGGGGGCACTAACCAGCTTGTCTTTCAACTTCTTGAATGCTTCCAGACATTCCCAATCAAAGTTGAATGCAGCTTCCTTGCATAAAAGCTTAGTCATTGGCCTTGCTATCATTGAGAAGTCTTGGATGAATCTTCTATAGAATCCAACATGACCAAGGAAGCTTCTAATGTCTTTAACCGTCTTTGGTGGAGCTAATGCAACCATCACTTCGATCTTGGCCTTGTCTACCTCAATCCCCCTCTCCGAAATCTTGTGTCCAAGCACAATCCCTTCCTTAACCATGAAGTGACACTTCTCCCAGTTCAGCACAAGGTTGGTCTCTTCACATCTCTTGAGGACCCTGCTAAGATTGGACAAACAAGCAGAAAACGAAGATCCGTAGACAGAGAAGTCATCCATAAATACCTCCACTACATCCTCTATAAGATCAGAGAAAATAGACATCATGCATCTTTGGAAAGTGGCTGGAGCATTACATAGCCTAAATGGCATCCTTCGATAAGCAAAGGTACCATAAGGGCATGTGAAAGTCATTTTCTCTTGATCATTTGGATGTATGGGGATTTGGAAGAACCCTGAATACTCATCAATAAAACAATAATAGGGATAATTTGCAAGTCTCTCTAGCATTTGATCAATGAATGGCAATGGAAAATGATCCTTTCTAGATGTTGAGTTAAGTTTTCGATAATCTATGCACATCCTATGTCCTGTTATTGTTCTTGTTGGTATTAGTTCATCCTTATCATTTTTGACCACAGTAATTCCTCCCTTCTTTGGGACGACATGCACAGGAGACACCCATTTGCTATCCGAAATAGGATATATTACTCCTGCATCTAAGAGTTTTAGAATCTCTTTCTTAACAACATCTTTCAAGTTGGGATTCAACCTTCTTTGATGTTCTATAGAAGTCATAGATTCATCCTCTAGATGTATCCTATGCATGCATAAAGAAGGTGATATCCCTTTAATATCAACTAGTGAATAGCCTATTGACTTTCTATACTTTTTAAGTTCATTCATACTTTTTAAGTTCATTCAAAAGTTTAGACAATTCATCTTCACTAAGCTCACTACTCACTATGACATGGTAAGTTTCATTAGGGCCAAGGAAAGCATACCTTACACCATGGGGAAGAGGTTTAAGCTCCACTCTTGGTGCCTTGAGTTCACTCCAATCATCTTCTTGGAGGTTCTCTTGTTGAGTAGCTGAGGAGGCGTGGTGAATCTCATATGAAAGCTCCTCATTCTATTCTTCACCACTAATTCCCTTGTGAGAGTCCAGCATCCTCACATAGGCATCACTTTCCTTGTTCTCTATCACTTAGACTTCTCTCTCAATTGTTAAGGCATGCTGTAGAGAGTCTTTAAGTGCCAACTCCTCTAGAAGCTCATCAGCTAGAGCATCCATTTCATCAATGTAGAAAACTTGGTTCTGTATGGTTGGCTTCTTCATAACTTCATTGATGTCAAAGTGGATGATGTTCTCTTGTCCAAGATGTAGATCAATCTTTCCTTGTTTAACATTCACAATAGCTCCTGTTGTGGCTAAGAATGGTCTTCCAAGGATCAAAGGGTCTTGGGCTTCCTCCCCCATCTCCAACACAACAAAATCAGCAGGGATCTCAAAGTTACCAACCATCAAGGGAAGGTCTTCTAAGATACCAACAGGAATCTTCACTGATCTATCAGCCAACACCAAAGAGAGTTTACACATCTTGTATTGAGTAAATTCAAGCTTCTTTGCAATAGACAAAGGCATCAAGCTAACACTAGCTCTAAGATCGAACATACACCGCTCAAACACCATGGGTCCTAGAGCACAAGGTAAGGTGAAACATCCTGGATCCACTAGCTTCCTTGGAACATCTAACCTCTGGATAATGACATTGCACTCGTGGGTAAGGATCATCATGCCCTCCATCTCTTTCTTCTTTGCAGCTACAACATCTTTCAAGAATTTGTTGTACTGAGGGACCAACATAAAAGCATCAATGATAGGCATTGTGACCTGAACTTCACTCATTTGTTTCTCAAAGAGTGCCTTGTACTTCTCCAATAGCTGTCTTTTGAATCTCCCAGAGAATGGTAGCTTTGGCTCATAGGGATGAGGAATAAAAGAGGATTCCTTTGTTGGAGTAGCAGTTTTACCATGTTTCACTGTCCTCTTCTCTTCTCCAACCTTTCCTTTACTCTTAGCTTCAACAATCTTTTCTAGAATTTCTTCATCAACCTTCTCATCTACAATCACCACTTCATCATCAATGTTAATAGCTACCTCCCCACCTTGCTTTTCACCATCCTTGGTGAGAATTCTTGGAGGTAAATCTCTACCACTCCGTAGGGTTATTGCTTTCATTGTTTCCTTGGGATTTTGCTCTGGCTTTCCAGGTAATGCCCCTTGTTGGCGACTTGTATGAGAATTCATTGAAGCAAACTGGTTCTCCAAATGTCGGATCTTGTTGTTGAGCTCATTGTAGCTTCTGTGGGAACCGAAATTCACACTGTCGATTTACGTTTAAATTAGGAAACTAGGAAAACCCTAATTTCCCAGAGGTCCCGGATCTCTGCGAGAGCCAACGGCAAGTGACCAAATATATGCGGAAATCATGAAAAGATAACAAACGAGTTTAGAGAAAACAGTAGATCTTATTTCGTGTCTGCGTGAGAGCGTTGCGATCATTACAAGAGATCATAAAAGCTTTGGCCACAAAGGCTGTCAGTGAGTTACCTAGTTCTAGCGGCCTAAAAGCTCAAACCTAGTTGACTCACAGCTCGATAACTAAAGACGAAGAAAATACAGAAAAGGTTTTTGATTGATTTCGGACTGAACCTTATGAAAGGCTGCCTACATACCCCTTTCGAGGATCAAGCCGAACGTAGTTCAAGAGTGAACCAAGAGATCGAACTGCTTGTGCACGTTCGTCTGGTAATCGGGTGCCAGTCATGGAAACAGAGCATGTTGAGGATAATGCCTCAGAGTTTCTAAGTGCCGAGAGTTCTGAGTCTCCAAAGTTCTCCACCGTGCCTCTCGCCAAGGACTCCTTATATACTCGCTCCTAGGTTGGTTTACTCTTTTTCCTCTTCTGCCCTTAAGCCGTCATAACTTAAAAATGGAGATATTCCATTTTCCCGATCTTTCTAATTATCTTCGAATACTTCGTATTTATCCGCGGAAACTTGACATTTATCTTTCCTTGCGAACCAAGCATAAACCATCCTACGGTTTATGGGCTTTTGGTTAAGAAATCGTAAGTGGGTTTCGAATCACGTCTTAGGCCTCTTTGGGCCGTTGTTTGATTCGAAACGTTTATTACGGCTTCTTTCGATAAAAACGAACTTTCCACGGTTTTTATCGTAAAGTTCGATTGATGACTTCAAATGACGAGAAACATGAAATGGGTTGGCTACGGTCTTCGGGAGATAGCATTAAAGTGTAGACGAGAATGCATGGATTCGTGTCGTATCGATTTTTAAAAAAGCACGGTCGCTACGTAGCGACCGAGTCGTATGCGTGCTCGGTCGCTACGTAGCGACTGAGCCGTGTACGTGCTCGGTCGCTACGGGGAGAGCTCGGTCGCTACGTAACGACCAGCTTTGCGCTGGTTGCTACGCGGCAACCTTGTTCGCGTCTTTCTCCGATTTTTCGTGAATGTGTTTTCTCCGCAAGATTCTTCGTAAAAATAAATCTTTTTCTAAGATTTATTTTTTGTAAAAACGTTCATGCCGATTTTTACGGACTTTCAGACATTGATTCCGTCGTGACCGATTTTGACCCAACAGCTTCCATCAATATTGGAGTGAATGTTCTTGAACTCATAACCCATTGTCTTCTCATTCTTTGCCTGAAAATCCAAAAGTTTCTTGAACATTGCATCCACACTTGTATCTCAAGCTGGAGCTTGGGAAGAACTTCCATGAGCTTGAGTAGACTGATTGTTGTTATTGTTGAAACCAGGAGGGGTGTTTTGCCTAGGCTGATAGCTCCCCTTCTGAGTGTTTTGCTTCTGTTGGTATCCTCCTTGCTGGTTGTTAGAGTAGGACCTTTGCTGGTAGTTGTTGTACTGAAAGTTAGACTCCTTCCTGTACCAAGAACCATTGTTATTGATGAAGCACAGCTCTTCTTGGCCTTCCAAACCATCAACCTCATTGATCTTGGGAGGAACCTCTTGAATAGGACCACCCACAAAGTTCATCTACTCTTGCTTAGCTTGGTTGGAAAGAAGCAAGTCCATCTTCTCTTGCAAGGACTTGATCTCTTTCTTTGTCTGCTAATCATCACTTCTGTTGACCCTATCATGCTCTTCACTGTAGACCGAGTCACTTTTGGCCATGTTCTCTACCAACTCTTTTGCCTCTTCCTCAGTTCTTCCCAAGAATAAACTATTGCTGGCAGTATCAAGCCTGTTTCTGCATTGTGGTAGAGCTCCTCTATAGAAGGTGCTAAGCAAACTCTCTTTACTGAAACCATGATGAGGGCATTGAGACCAATAGCCTTTGAACCTCTCCCATGCTTCACTGAAGCTCTCTAGACATTTCTGTTGAAATCCAGAGATTTTGTTCTTGATCTTAGCTGTCCTTGAAGTAGAGAAGAACTTGTCTAGGAAAGCTCTCTTGCACTCATCCCAAGTAGTGACAGTGTCACTTGGAAGAGTCTTCTCCCATTGGTGTGCTTTGTCTCCCAAAGAGAAAGGGAACAGCTTCAACTTGAAAGCATCTTCAGAAACACCATTTGTCTTGGACAGGCCACAATACTTATCAAACTTGTACAAATGATCAAAAGGGTCTTCAGCAGCAAGACCATGATACTTGTTGTTCTCTATTGTGTTGAGCAGCCCTAACTTGATCTCAAAGTTGTTGTTCTCCACAGCTGGTGCTCTGATTCCTAACCTATGACCATTAATGTGGGGTTGATCATAGGCTCCAATGGCACGAGCTTGGCGTGGTGGATGTTGTGGCTGGCGCTGTGGTCGAAGGTGATCAGCTCTTGGATCAATGCCTCCTTGGGCATCACCATCTTGAGGCAGATTCTCCATATCAAATCCCAACCTTTGCAAGTGAGCCTGTTGCTCTACTTCTCTTCTCTGTCTTGCAATCTCCCTCTCAAGTGCTCTAATATCTTCAACTCTTGGAACTAGGTTTGTTGGACCTCTGGTCCTTGTGTTCATACACCTGAAATGCAAAGGGTGAAAAAGAAAGAAAAGCAATAACACAATTAAACAAAAATTGACTTAGTCTCAAGCAAATGACTAAATCCCAATGTCACAATCAGCTTAGAATTTGGCAACGACACCAATTTGATGATAGGAGTTTCAAGGCTCCTAATCAAATGTTGTAGAAAAAAAGATGTCAAACCAGTTCTAAGTGATTCTAAAGTAAAGAGAATGCAAGACCATGCTTAATCTAAGTGCTATCAATTGGTGAGATGATTTTTGAACTAGAATGCTACTAAAATGCAATAAAGGACAAAGCTTTCTTTCTTATGAGATATGAGATAAGAGAACTCATGGGCTAAAGGAATTGACCTTGGGTGATCAAGTTTCAATCTAAAGATGTTAACTTTCAACCAGTCTATCTACCTTAGACCTAGACATCATCCTAAACAAACTATATCTCTAGATGAATGTTCATTTACTAAGATAACTCAAGCATCAAATCTCTTTGGTTGAATGTTATCTAAGTAATCATTAATCTCAAGTCTACTAGCCATCTTAACACATTTAACAACAAATCTCTTTGGTAAATAATGTTAAAAGCTTAGGAGAGTTGGTTCAGGCATTTCATCAAACACTTTTTAGGTATGAAATGCCTAGAGCTCAACTTTAGAGAGGCCAACTCTAGAGTTGCATTAAAAACACTCTACTAGCAATGAACAAGATGGATATATACTAAAACACCTTAGATCTAGCTTAATCACCCTTAGTCTCCCTAACCCATGAATCCAAAGATGACTACTCACTACTCTTCATGATGAGCCCAAGAATCAATGATGATTTGGTGCTAATCATGATTAGTGATCCAAATAATCAAGAAATCACAAGAGAAAATGATCAAGATAAGATCTTTCACCTAAAAGTTCTTTGTGATTAGATAGAAAACAAGATGATCCTCCAACATTAGGTTTAGAGAGTATTTATATGATTTCTAAAACCTAATGGGCTCAGTAAACAACCTGAAAAGCCCAATTAAACATAAATTTTTGACCATAAGATAAGACGCGGCGCAGGTACACTAGGTCGCTCCACGTATTTTGCTTCATGTCTCCAAATCGTGCGCGGGCACATGACGTCGCTCCCCCAGGTCGCTCTACATCTGGAGCGGGTTCATCACCTAGCTGTGGTACGTCGTTCTGATATGCTTGCTTCTCGTCTTCAAGCTGCGCGCGGGCACGGGACGTCACTCCACCAGGTCGCTCCACATAGTGAAAGTTGTCGACAAGAGGCTGGGCTCGGAGCGGGTGCTTCACCCCAATGCAAGAGGTCGCGCTGTCTTTGTTTCACCTGGAGCGGGTGTCGTAGGTCGCTTCCGTAACCCGCTCTGGTGCTCTGCTCGCTCAAACAACACTTTCCACTCCCTTTTTGATCCCAAATGCTTCCAAGTACCTCTAAGAACTCCAATGGAAACTCCAAGACCTGATAAAGACTTATGCAATGCAAAAAGGAGACTAAAATGCATGATCCCTAATCTAAATGATCAAAACATGCAAGAATAGAAAGTTAAAACAATGTAAATATGCAAGATATCAGCCCTACTCCTAAAATTTCGCTTCGATCATATATGGGTGGCAAGGATAATGAAATGCATTACCTCCGTCTCGTATCAAGTCTTGATAAACGGAGAGGCTAAAGGGAATATCATGCCATCACGGGGTCTCCGGCATGGCGATCCGCTGTCTCCGTTTCTGTTTATTCTATGCCCGGAAGTTCTGATCTCGCATATAAAACAGGCGGAGAAAGATCAAACGATTACGGGTATTAAGATTGCTAGAGGGAGTCCCGCCATCTCCCATTTACTCTTCGCCGATGACAGCCTTTTCTTTTGCAAAGCAGAGCAATCTCACTGCAAGGAACTGGTTCGAATCATTGACGTCTATGAGAAAGCCTCAGGACAACAACTGAATAAATCAAAATCTTCAGTTCTGTTCGGTTCTAAGGTCATAGCATCCACAAAAACCGATCTGAAAAATCACTTAATATAAATAACGAAGGAGGGATGGGAATGTACTTGGGAATGCCGGAAAAGATTTGTGGATCAAAGAAACAAGTTTTTTCTTTCGTTCAAGAGAGGATGAATGGCAAGATCAACTCTTGGTCAGGTAAACTTTTATCAAAGGGTGGTAAAGAGGTGCAAATTAAATCAGTGGCCCAGTCAGTACCGACTTATGTGATGTCATGTTACTTGATACCAATAGATATCTGTAACAAACTTTCCGCCGCAGTGGCGCGTTTCTGGTGGACCACAAGCAATAACAATCGAGGGATGCATTGGGTGGCATGGGACAAAATTTGTGTACCAGTAGAAGAAGGAGGTTTGGGTTTCCGAGACTTCCGAGATTTCAATCTGGCTTTACTCGCTAAACAAGTCTGGCGTCTGCTCACAAATCCCGACTCCCTTTTAGCAAGAGTTCTAAAAGGTAGATATTACAGACACTCGTATCCGCTTGTAACAGGGAAAGCAAACTCCCCCATCTTTTGGGTGGAACAGTCTGATGGCAGCAAAACCGATTCTCATCGGTGGAATCAAGAGGACGATTGGAACAGGGGCAGACACGAAAGTTTGGGAAGATGCATGGATCCCTACGGAACCTTCCCGTGCGGCGAAACCAAAGACAGTGATCATGGATACAGATCTTAGAGTCCATCATCTTATTGATGTCGACAAGGAAGAATGGAATATCAGAGTTATAGACGAATTTATTGTTGCTGACGATGTACCTCGTATTCTAACGCTTAGGATCAGCAAAACGGGATGCAAAGATGGCTACAGTTGGAAGCACACAAAGTCGGGATGTTACACGGTGAAGTCTGGGTTCGCTATTGCAGTCGAACAATGAAAGAAGCTGCGTGGGAACATGAGCTTTGGACCGAGCTGCAATAGTTTAAAAAAGAAGGTTTGGAGACTCAAAGCTCCGCGGAAAATCAAGCATTTTCTTTGGCAAGCTTTGTCTGGATATGTAGCCGCAGCGAGTAAGCTAAAAGAGAGACATTGTGGAAACGACTCGGTCTGTCAACGCTGCGGTGCGGAGAGTGAAACAATTAATCATATCATTTTTGAGTGCCCGTCGGCGGTCCAATGTTGGGCGCTATTGACAGTTCCGACGTCTCCGGGGGTGTTCCCGAGTTCCTCCATTTTTGTCAATTTTGATATGCTTCTTCATATGCAAAAAGACCCTAGCAGCACAGAGAGCACGTTCTTCTTTCCATGGTTGATCGGGTACTTATGGAAGGCACAAAACGATAAATGTTTTAATAACAAGGATACATCGCCTTTGGATACCCTGCAACTAGCGGTCTCAAAAGCTACAACATGAAAACTAGCACAAATCTTGCCAGACATCTTGGAAGAAGACGATGGGAATGAGAGGATAGCGGAAGTGGAAGAACAAGAAACGTGGGGACGATGGAGATGCCAGCTCCATGCGTCTTGGGTCCTAGAGGATACTGGAGTGGGTCTGAGTTTTATCTTGTTTGATGGCAACATGGAGGTAATGCGGGGGCAAAGGAAACAAATCAACGTCCCATCCCCACTACATGCAGAAGCGGAGAGCTTAGTTTGGGCTATGGAGGAGCTTAGTAGTCGCGGGTTCCAGCAGGTGTGCTTGGAATCGGACTGTCAACAGCTGGTACACATCATCAACTACTCTAAAAAATGGCCAGCACTTGATCCAGAGGTTGATGCCATTGAAGCACTGAGAACATCTTTTACATCTTTCTTGTTGAGATTTATATCACGTTTTTTGAACTTCCGTGTGGACGCTCTTGCGAAAGAGGCCCGATCACGTGACTTACACTACACGTTTGTTGACAGTATGGTTCCTGTTCTGCTAACTCATGAGGCTAGTACGATACGACCGGTTTAAGTTTGAAATAAAGCTTTGGATGAGAAAATAAATAAATAAAAACGTTACATAAACCATTGTTTACTACTGACCAAGTTACTTATTCTTTATAATAAAAAAGGTAAAACTTAAAAGTAATTGAGATACAACACTAAAATACAAAAGGTTCTGAACATTATATATATATATATATGAATATACAACTATTAAATACCCTTTTGTTTTATATTATGCTGAAAAATAAATTATTTTTATCAATTTTTTAGTAATGGCTTTTTTTCTCTCGTGTCCACAGTAGCACCAATAAATAAATAAACATAACAAAGCGTCTCTCTGTCATAAAAAGGGCAAGAGGAGGAGCAAAGTACCAAACTTTTTCCTCTCAAATTCACAACTTGGCCTCTGTATTATTGTTTGCTTTCTTCTATGTCCACTTTCTCCTCCATTCCTCCATTTCATACTTCCAAACTTTTCTCTCACAAAGAGGACGAACAAAAAATGTATGCAGATTCAGGGTTAATGCTCCGTTACATGCAAACCTGTTCTCCAGATATTCACCAATTTGAAGACCTCTTCAAATCATACAAGCTCTCAGATGATGAAATGGTTTGAATGTCTCTTCTTCTTTTCATTTTCACTCTTTATCTCACTGCATTCGAATATTTGAAGATCATATTTTCCTTTTTATAATTACTTGTGATGATTCTTCTTCCTGTTTTGGTCACTGATTTTCTATGTTATA
This sequence comes from Brassica napus, assembly GCF_020379485.1. Classification (NCBI taxonomy): domain Eukaryota; kingdom Viridiplantae; phylum Streptophyta; class Magnoliopsida; order Brassicales; family Brassicaceae; genus Brassica; species Brassica napus. The sequence continues at coordinate 11,837,065 of NC_063445.1, read as the reverse complement.
GGTTTCCCTTGGAAGATTCTGATAGGGTTTTTGTCTTTTGATGAAACTAATATTCTTTCTTCCTCTATTTTGGTTTATGGAGTTAAAGGTTGGGGGAGTGTTTAGATGAGAAAAGCCAAATTGTCTACTAGTGAAGTTGATTAACTAGTGGTGTGAACTGTTTTAAGTGGCCACTTGATGAGATATTTTTGTTCCACTGACCTGACCACAAGAGTTTTTTGGTTGCTGAGAAAGTTGAGTAGGAAAAAATATAATTCTTTTTTCTTTTATAAGAAAAACAGAATCTTCTACTTCAGAAAAAAAGCCAAACGTTTCTTTTCAACATGAGATTCCGCGAATTCTGGAACATGAGATTCTCTTCAAGACTTGTTTTTTTCCATTTATTCACTACTTAATGGATTTGTCTTGTTTTATTGGCTCTTTCATCTCACAAGTTAATCCTTCACTCAAGATTCTTGAACGTATCTACTCGTATTCTTAAAGATCTGTGGTCTGTACTTTTAGTGTCTTAAATGTCTCGAACTATGTTCTGTTTTGTTTGTGGTCTCTGATTCTCATGTGATTTATTTTTTTTTTTGCAGAGAAACGCTTTTGCTGGGCCATCAAACATCCCTGAGTATGATACTGGAGAAGAAGGAGATCTATTCAAAGCTCCTGATTCAATTCTTGAAGAGTCAATCTTAGCCGTTGATCCACTCTCAGCTGCCTTTACGATGATATCTTGCGGGGAAGACTCTTCCCAAGGGCTTTGTGATCTTCCTGATCTCGATCTTGGGTCGTTTCAGAGTGGTCAGCAGCTTCTTGACAAAGCCTTTTATGAATGCGAGCAAAGTCTCATGATGAAATCAGCCATGATGGAGTCTCCACTCGCTGATGTTTTAGACGTAAAGAACATCTCTCTCGTGACAACGGGGATCGATGAGAGCCAGGATACGCAGAAGACCGTGAGCTCGGGGAACTTGACCTCTATCGATTGGTCAAATGCACAGCAAGAGGCTGTTGTGGTTCCGAAGTTCCCTGATTTTGCTCAGTTGGATTTTGGTTCTGATTATGGGATGCGACGAGCCTTTAGTGAAGGCGACATACAGGTTTGAGTATTTGTGAAACATTTGTTTGTTAAATCAATATGAAAAAAACAATGTTGACTAGAGTTTTCTGTTTTTTTTTGAGTAGAAACTAGGGACTGGTCATTTTCAATCTCCATTGGATATGATTATTGTGAGCTGTACTTCGGAGGATCGACGTGAGAAGCTATCTCGATACAGGAACAAGAAGAGCAGGCGAAATTTCGGGCGTAAAATCAAGGTATACAACGCAAAACCCTATAGATGACTTGAGAAGTAATCTTTTTTTGGTTCAAAGTTAGTCAAAATTGTTTGATTTGGTTTGGTTTCAGTATGCTTGTAGGAAAGCTCTTGCAGATAACCAACCGAGGATCCGAGGAAGGTTTGCGAAAACAGAGGAGAGGAAGTAAAATGGTTTCAAATGAATGGGGCTGAGGCAAAAGGAAGAACTTGAAAACATAAGGAGATAAAGCCTCTCCTGCATTAGAAACTAGTTTTGTTAATATGTAATACATGTATAGAATTAAAATGTTATAAGCCTTTAGTTAGTTCTTTTTTTGTTGTATATAAATGGTTTCTCTGAATAAGCTTTTTATGGAAAGAAATGTAGCTACAGAAGTGTCATGTAATGGAGGTGAAATTTGTAAAAAAGTATGTATGTGTAAAATTCTATATATTTATTATATATATTGTTATAAATCAATTGGTGGATGTCCATAACCGTTCCGGTCCATAACCGGCTCATACACTTAGAGAGAGACGGTCCAACCCTAGAGACAGAGAGGCGGCCGCGAGACTTGGAGAGAAGAGAGAGGCGGCTACAACTTGTCTATTTCCTAATTCGTTTATGTTTATGATTTGTAATCTTTCCTATTATTGTATTTCCATTTATCTCTCTTGTAACCCCTATATAAAGGGAACACTTATTCATTAATAATATACAGAAACTTACCGTTCTAAATCCTTAAGTTTACAACACGTTATCAGCACGATAGCCTCTAACACCCTGAGCCTAAAACAAAATCGCTAAAACCCTAAATGAAAAGGAATCTGCCTCGGAACTTCGAAGAGGCCGTTCTCCCAAACCGTGAGGACCCAGAAAACGATCAACATATCAAATCGAAGCCCTGGCCGAGACGAATCAGTCAGTACAAACCGCTTATCGATCTGACCACCGACGCGCCCTCACGCACAGATACAGTGCGCGCCGATTTGCTTTGGAACCCTAATCCGAACCCGACGATACCAACGAACCCTAATCTGTTCGCGGCTCCGTTCCAGCTCGTGTCCACCTGATCAGCTTCAGCCCCAAGGCGTTCCTGATCCTAGACGAACTCAGCTCCATCCTACATCAAAGACAGCTCGCGATCTGACAACAACAGCTCCCGTTCGCATCAGAGCCGCTCGCGATCCGATAGAAACAGCTCGCGTCCCAGCCAGCTCGCGTCCCGATCGTGACTAAGCTCGAGGTTCATTCTTGGTGGTCCGGTTTCTACAAACAACTAAACTAAAGGTATTTCAAATTCTAAGAACATAATGAATCGAATTTGGTTGATTGTAGAGAATGAAACCCTAAAATATAATCTCTAAGATGAAAGCCATAGGATAATAGATCAATCCCTAAGCGAGTAAATCGAAGCTCTATAAGTTCGATCCCCAAACCCTAAAAATCGAGATTGATCCATTGATCAATTAAAATCAGAACCTTAAAGGTTTTGAATCTCAAATCAAATCCATTTGATCTAAGATCAAATTTTTGAAATCCCTAAACCTAATTCGAAAACTATTGATTAATTAAAACTGATTGATTGATTGCTTGATTAAGATTGAATTTGATCATCCTGAAATTGAAATTGCTTGTTAATAAAATTGAAACACTAAAACCCTAATTCTGAAAATCGATTTTGATTGTTTGAAATTGAACATTGATTGGTTGATTTGATCACCTAGAACTATTGTTAGGATTGTTCAAACTCAAATCTGATTGTTTGGCTTGTTTAAACTAAAACCCTAATGACCTAGTTTAGATTATTTTTAAAATCGAAATCTGAAACTACATATTAGGTTAAACTGTTCTAGACTTGATCATACTCGTGGCCGTGTGGCGTTGTTGCATTCATACCATAACTTAATCACATTGATTGATTGCAATTATACTTAGAACTTATTCTAGGAATGGTGTTGAATTGAATCAAATAGCCGTGTGGCTTGATCTTTGCTTGATCGATAGGTTTGCTTGTTTTGATTGCATCATGAACTGATAGAAACAAACCATGTTATGATTGCAATTACACGACAAATTAAATGCATAAAAACGAACTAGTTTGCATCCATGGCCGTGCGGCTTGCTCATTGGCCGTGAGGCATAGATCTTGGTTGTGAAGGCTTGTTTGATTGTTTGAACATAAAACCCTAATCGTTTAAACATTAAAAACTATTCCTAAAAGATCTAAAAATATTAATCTATAACTTCAGATGTCAAAAATCAACAACCTTGATTTCGCTGCCCTAAATCTATCTGAAGACAATTACTTTTAGTGGGCGCTCGATGCTAAGATCATCCTGAAATCCAAGGGACTCGGTGAGTGTATCACCGAGAACAATAATGCCAATGAAAATGATCGTTATAGAGCCATCTTGATTATTCGTCATCATCTAGCTGAGAGTCTCAAGGATCAATACCTAACCATTGAGAATCCACTAGATCTTTGGAATGAATTGAAATCGAGATATAATCACCAGAGAACGGTGATCTTACCAAAAGCTCGGTTTGATTGGACGAATCTGAGGATCCAAGACTATAATTCTGTGGACGAATATAACTCTGCACTGTTTAAGATTGTTTCTAAAATGAAACTGTGTGGTGAAAGTATCACGAAACAGGATATGCTTAAGAAAACCTTTTCCACTTTCCATGCAAGCAATGTGCTGTTACAACAACAGTACCGAGAGAAAGGTTTTAAAACCTATGCTAATCTTATTTCTTGTCTCTTGCTCGCTGAGCAGAACAATGAATTACTAATGACAAACAGTCAGATGAGACCACTTGGATCAGCTCCACTACCTGATGCGCACGCTACAGAGGACAATAAAGAGTCCAACCACGTCCAAGGAAACGGCCAGCATGGCCGTGGTCGAGACAAATCGAACGGACGTGGCCGCGGTCGAAGATCCTTTGGCCGCGGACGAGGAAATGGTCGAGACCATGGACGGGACCGTGGCTCATTTTGACGAGGCCATGGTCGTGGATCTTCTTTCAAACCCCTACACTCGACTAAATCAGAGAAATACGTGTGCCATAGATGTGGAATGAGCAATCATTGGGTTAAGACTTGTAGGACTCCCAAGCATCTAGTTGACCTCTATCAAAAGAGCTTGAAAGGGAAAAATCATGAAACCCATATGACTTACCAAGATGATGAAAACGACTTCAATCATGAGAAGGACGATCTTATGGATTATGAAAAAAAAAAAAAAACAAACTATACTTGCATTCTCTATTGATTTAGACTATGCCAAGATCAGTATGATAGAGGCAATAGTCATGGTAACCAGAATGGTTTACCCACGAAATTATACACTTTATGGTATGACCGGATTGGCCATCCTGGTCCAAAACATGATGCGAAATTGATATTGGAAAGGGCACAAAGAGTTATCCCATAGAATCTCACGTGTGTAGCATGAACACAAGGGAAACTCATTAGGCCATGATGTCCCAAAGCACTTAAAGATTATAGTATGTCCATGAGGGGGCAGTGAGGAAAAATCCGCACATGTCCATACTATATATAGCTTGGCTGAATCCTTTTATAAATATGTATTGGCCATTACCCATAGGTCCAAACTCTCAGTCCAAGGCTTGGGGACACACGAATTTACATGCATCTTAACTAATAAGCATCAGACCATTAAGTGAGAATAGATATTCCCATCTCAAATTTATTACGGGTCATGAGCCAGACATATAACTTCTTGAGATATTTGGATAAGCCACCACAAATATATGTGCCGTCTAAGATGGATCCTTAGAAGAGGATGAGGATGAAGATATATGTTGGATATGAATCTCCCACAAATAATGAAGTACCTTGAGCCAAATATGGGTGATCTATTTAGTGGTCAAGAACACGGATTGCAAAGTTTAATGGATCCGACTATCCAACATTAGGGGGAGAAAATAATAAGCTGGTAAGAGAAACATAATGGCATCGGCCATCATTGTCTTGGCAAGTTCCTCGGACTAAAGAACGTGAAATAGACGTCCAAAGATTATACATTTACAAAGCTAGCTAATCAAATGCCAGACACATTTGCTGACCCGAAAAAAGAATGACTAAGTCATATATAAACCAGCTTGTAAAGCACCAACTAAATTGATGTCCAAGAGAGACACAGTCAAGTTGCTACAGAGTCTATACAAGATAGACCAATAAGTTCCAAAAGATAAGAATCCTCGGAAACAAAAGAGAAATGTGCATAGAATGATAAAACAAATCCGAGGTTAAGGAAACCATCCCAGACATAGAGATAAGGCCGGCCGGCTCTAAGGTACAGGTACCAAACAATGTAGCTTGGGACGCCAAGCTGCAAAGTATTAAAGGTCCTGATAATAATGAATCTCAATCGATTATATCATGTCTGGAACATAATGGAATATCATGTCTGGAACATAATGGAACACAATAAGGAATGTCGACATAAGATGATACAAGGAAGCACTTGAATTTATGAATATAAGCGAGGATCATGAACCCACGTCAATATAAGAGTGCGCCCTCGTAGAACAGATTGAATGGAAACGTTGGGTTAAATAGTTTAAAGAAGAAAGACGTATTTGGCCATATGATTAAGACACCTTATGATGTTAAAACCAGTGGATATAAATGAGTCTTGTGAGGAATAGAAGTCGTGAGATATAAAGCTAATGTTGCACAAGGATTCTCACAAAGACCAGTAATAGATTATGAGGAGATATACTCTCATGTGGTGGATGCAACTACTTTTAAGATTTCTCATAAGTCTGGCTATATAAGAGAGAAAATTAGGCTTGCAGCAAACTGATGTAGTGACTGCATATTTATATGGTCCACTGGAAAATGAAAGTACTAGAGGGTATTGAGCTGAATGTACAGCAAGTTCTCGAGAACAATATTGATAATCATCGAAATATATGATCTGAATATCCTAGAAACCTCTGGATACAATTTCCCAAACGGTTGAATACCTTAAGAAAGAATTCGAGATGAAAGATCTCAGGAAAACAAAATTTTGTTTGGGATTATAACTTGAGTACATAAATGATGGGATCCTTGTGCATCAGATGGCATACACTGAAAAGGTACTCAAGAAATTCAATATGGCTGATTGCCATTCTCTGACCAGTCCCATGGTCGTGAGGTCTCTCGGCCTGGACACTGACCCATTCCGTCCCAAGATGGACGATGAAGATGACCTAGGTCCCGAAATGTCATATCTCAGTGCCATAGGAGCTTTAATGTACTTGGCAACTCACACACGGCCTGATATAAGCTTTGCCGTGAACCTACTATCTAGGTTTAGCTCATGTCCGACCCAGAGGCATTGGAATGGGATCAAACATGTTCTTCGTTACCTGCAAGGAACGAATGACTTGGGTCTATATTATACTAACCATAAAAAAGATGATTTAGTTGGCTTTGCTGATGCTGGTTATTTATCAGATCCACATCAAGCTCGATCACAGACAAGATATGTCTTTACACATGGAGGTACGGCCATATCATGGCATTCCATGAAACAAACCATCGCGGCCACTTCATCTAATCACTCGGAAATCTTGGCCATACATGTGGCCAGCCGCGAGTGTGTTTGGTTGAGGTCGATGACCCAACACGTCCGAGATGATTGCGGGATGGCCGAGTGCAAAAAGCCAACCGTGATGTATGAGGACAATGCTGCGTGCATTACTCAGCTCAAGGATGGTTACATAAAAGGTGATAGGACGAAACACATATTGCCTAAGTTCTTTTTTACTCACGAGCTTCAGAAAGCCGGTGAGGTCCAGGTCGTCCAAGTACGATCCAGTGACAATTCAGCTGACCTATTCACCAAGGCACTTCCTACCTGCACGTTCAGGAAGCTCACGCATCAGATTGGGATGCGTAGGCTGAAGGACCTCCACTGAGGTTCACATCAGGGGGAGTAGTACGTGTTGTACTCTTTTTCCTTCATCAGGGTTTTGTCCCACAGGGTTTTCCTGATAAGGTTTTAATGAGACAACATTAAGTGTATTACAATCCTTGTATGGTTATGGCATCCAAAGGGGAGTGTTATAAATCAATTGGTGGATGTCCATAACCGGCCTGGTCCATAACCGGCTCATACACCTAGAGAGAGAGACGGTCCAACCCTAGAGAGAGAGAGGCGGCCGCGAGACTTGGAGAGGAGTGAGAGGCGGCTACAACTTGCATATTTCCTAATTCGTTTATGTTTATGTTTATGATTTGTAATCTTTCCTATTATTGTATTTCCATTTATCTCTCTTGTAACTCATATATAAATGGAATACTTATTCATTAATAATATACAGAAACTTACCGTTCTAAATCCTTAAGTTTACAATATATATATATATATATATATATATATATATGTGAAATGAAAAAGTGATTGATGTTCTTTTGCTAATAATAATAACTGGTTTGGTTGCAGTAAGGCTTGTCTGGAACAGAGTAACTAGGGACTACCAAAATTCGAAATAAAGAAACCGTTAGTGTATTCTGTATGAATTGAATTAGCTTTCTCTTTTGATCTTAGGACAATACGGTATACGGATCCAGTTAGGAAACAGAAAAACGTAAGATTAAAGTTACTTGGGTGGAAAGAAAATTCTCAGTCAATGTTGTGTCTCGTGCATTTACTGAAGACGAACATCTGCTTGGCGGCCAAGGCAATGCCTCTGTATTAATGGAGAATATGAACCTAACATCAACTCTTCAACTAGATTCCTCTTTTGTCTCTCTATAGGCTTTTAGGTTAAGAACATCCATATGTATCTGCTTCTTAGAAGGATCAGGAGGCTCAGCCTTGGGAAACAAGTATTCGTGCATCAGGAGCGAGCACTAGGTGGAGTCACGACCCACCGGTGAAACTTTCTTGGTCAAGCGGTACAAGAAGACAACCAAGATCGCCAAGGGTGGTATTGCTAGAATGAGAACCAAAGCTTTAATGGTGTTCAAATTAGACGATGAAGGGAACGCTGTTTACACTCAAGACATGGGAGATCTCGTCATGTTCCTCTCAAACTCTGAACCTTTCTGTGTCCCTGCTACTTCCTTTCCTGGCTTGTATCCTAACTATGTCGAAATCAATGATTTCGACGAATTAGCCTTTGTCTGACTGAATTCCTCCTATATCCGGAGCAGATCTTCACATTGCTTGGCCCCTTACCACATTCCACCACAAAATATTGTCAAGTCTTAGTTTTGGATTCTCAGTTTTTTTTTTCGGTTACATCATATCTATTCTTCTGTATAACTGATTTTGGATATGCTCTTGGAGAAAATTTTGATATCATCTATCTTCCAGCTAATTACTTTATAAACATAAAGTGAAAACAGAGAATAAAGCAAGCAGTTACATAGTTGATATGCAGCATACAGTACAATGAAGATAATGGATCATTTGACCTTTTTGTCCTTCCAATATTATATATTCAGATTCTTCATAAAAAGTCACTTGGTAGCTTCAATCTCTCATATTGTAAAACAAAATGTCAAAAGGACTCTAACACCAATAATTGTCTTGCTGAAGAAGCAATCAACGGAACTCAATATCTTTCTTTGACAATTCATCAGAAGTTCATGCTATTTTCTCTGTCAGATTTGATATAGGATGATTACCAGCAAACGAGGTTGTGCCATATTATCTGCAAGCTTATAGGAGATGATGTGCAAGTTATACTATCCGATATTGCTGAACCTGAAATGGTGCAATGCTAAAATTAAAACCATATATGTTTGTAGTCGAAACTCGAAAGTCACTTATATGGCCAATCTAAAAAGATTAAATAACATTAGTACTTTAATTTACGTTCATAAATTTTATTCGTTAAAATACAAATTATTTTTATAATAGATTTAAATCGATTGAATATTATATATATATATATATATATATATTAATAATATTTTATGAAGATTAATAAATGGCATGATTCTTTAAACTAATTAATTAAAAAACTAATTTGTCTTTTACAATGGAAAGACATGATTCTTTAGATTTTAAATAATGAAAACACATTATTTGGATATAAAAATATATTTTTATGATGAAAATACACATCTTAACATTTTTCATAACCATTTGTAATAGTTACATACTAGAAAAATACAGCTTTTACATTAATTGAAATTATAAATAAATTTTTATTATGAAATAACATCTAAATACTTTGATAATTATTTTCAATGGTTACATGCTGAAAAAACACAACCTTTAACATTGAATAGTCGCATTTTTTCAATTTAAATAGTCACATCTATTTATTTTAATAATAATTATTTTGAAATGATGCTTATATGAATAGTCATAATTTTTCAATTCAAGGATATTTATTTTAAAATGATACTATTAGAATATATTTTGAATAAACACATCATTTCAAATTAAACATTTTAATAATAAAAAGACACCTTAACAGTTTAAATAATTTTTATATAGACACATGATTTAAAAAAAACCAACTTTATTATAAAAAGAAAACTTAGTAATTTAAAAAAAAAACTATTTTTTCTTTTACAATGGAAAAACATGATTCTTTACACTAAGTAATGTACAAATCTTGAAACAAATAATTTACAAAAATACTTTTTGAAATATCTAACAACATTTCAAAATTAATATATCATTTTAGATAAAAAAAATACAATTCTTAAACTTTTTAAGTTGCATATTGGAAACACACATATATAAATTGACAACTTTTATGATGAAAACACAGCCTTTCAACTTAGTAGAGATTCACAGCCTATGAAATTAATTGAGATTGCTATTATTAATAGATAAATTGAATATGGTGTCATTTGTAGTAAATATTTTGTTTTATATTACTTGTACGCAACTTTTTTATGGAATAATAATAATCCATACTAATATTCTGAATCATGCAATTATGTAACATACACTAATGTATAAAATCATTTGTCAAATTTTAAACCGAATCGAACGGTATTAACTAAATTGTTTGAAAATATATATCATAAGTTTATCATAATATATATTTACACCAAATCTATACAAAAAAAATGAATAATTTTTGAAAAATAATAAAAGATAATGACTGTTATTAGAATATTCATTACAAAATGAAAAAAAAAATACTCACAGATGCGTAACTTAAAATCTAGTTATTGTTCAATTGGTTAAATATGGTTATTGTTCCGGGGAAGGTCTGGCGGCGGCGTATTTAAGGGTTTGGTCCAGAACTACTTGCCTCATATATGTGTAGTTAATTATATAAGATGTTTTTAGTATCTCATTAGAACTTCTTAGTCCACTTCAGAAACTATTTTTTATTTAAGACAATTAAAATTAATCAGTTACTTTTATTAAATTTAAATAATAATAATAAAAAATTTTAAGAACCTTAAAATGAGAAACTTACCAATGAGGTTGCTCTACAAAGAAAATACTCGCATAAATTTGTGCATCCTGGATTTAAGTCGCTTGAGTTTGGACAAGACCATAGCAAATTTAAACGGTGGTGGCTTCTTGGTGCTTACTGAATTTATGTAGTTCAGGATCCGGAATGTTAAATGTAGGTCAAGATTTTACCAGAAAATAGGTCAAGATAGATAGATTGATATGGCCGATTCATGTAGAAAATAGACTTAAAACATAATATGGTTTGGTTTTTAGCATTTCACTATTTCAGGAATATTGGATAATGTATCTTACAGATCATATATATCCTGTAAGCTCTTTTCAATACGCATATGGCACACCCTGATTCTGCTAATGAACCAATTTAAAGTAAGAAAACGAGAAAGACATGAAAAATCGTGGAGGACTTGTTTCATTAAAAAGGCCTCATGTAAGATCTCAAAGGAAAGCTTGAATGTGTAAGTAGATATTTTGCATGAAAGATCTGAAAGTAGCGGGACAAGAATGGGGACTTGAGGATGTAGCATTACCTTCTCATAAATTGTCAAAGAAAGATATTGAGTTCCACGGCAACTGAAGCTACCCAAGTGAATTTGTATGAGGAATCTTAATGTATAATATGGTATAAGGAAAGAAGGCTAAATGATCCATTTGCTATCTTCATTGTACTGCATGATGCATTGCAACAATGTACCTGCTTGCTTTATTCTCACTTTGTGTATCTTCATTGTTGCATTGCTCTCTTGATAGATGATATCACTTTTTTTCTCTAAGAGCAAATCCAATACCAATTATACAGAGGAATAGATATGGTGTAACAGAAAAAAAAAACAGACTCAGAATCCAAAACTAAGACTCGACAATATTTTGTGGTGGAATGTGGTAAGGGGCCCAACAACGTGAAGAGCTGCTCTTGATAGCGCAGGACTCCAAAATGACATAACCTGATTCGTCGAAATCAATGATTGCGACATAGTTAGCATACAAGCCAGGAAAGGAAGTAGCAGAGACACAGAAAGGTTCAGACATTGAGAGGAACATGTTGAGATCTCCTATGTCATGAGTGTAAACAGCATTTCCTTCATCGTCTATCTTGAACACCATTAAAGCTTTGGTTCTCAATCTAGCAATACCACCCTTGGCGATCTTGGTTGTCTTCTTGTACCACTTGACCAAGAAAGTTTCACCGGTGGGTAGTGACTCCACCAAGTGCTCGCTCCTGCAGCACATATCCATAAGATTCTGTTTAGCCTTGGTCAGCTTGGGCATGTTTGTAAACCGCAAGCTCTGAAACGTGGGGTTATTATTGGGTCTGTAGGGATCCCATGAACCGATGAGATGGCCTCCAGATCCGGGGATGCGAAACATGTTGTCTTTCTTGGAAAACATGACACGGGATGAGTAGAAGCAGGGGTTTTCGATCTTGATGTTGGTCCACCCTGGTTTACTACTCTTAGCGGCGGGTTTGCAAAAGCTGAGCTGGGGACCCAAGAACTTGACAGCCACGACACAGTCCTCATCATCCTCTGGCGAAGATGATGACATTGACACGTTGGTGATGATTTGAGTTTGGCAATGAGGCAGAGTTACAAGAGGAGGCAGTGGGATGCGTCTCGGACCTGAATTAGATTCAACTGGGATTAGATCGTCCTGTAGACGCAGGATTCCATCTTCCTTCAGAGTAGCTATCCAGCCATGGGATGCCCCTATCGTTATCTTTGTGCCTTTATCATTCACTAACTCCAGAGGTACCTTCTTCTCCAATTCGGTGCACTCGAGTTCATTGAAATTCATAACCACAAGTTTTCCGAGATCCCCTCCACAAGGCTCAGCAAACATGATTTCACAAGGAGGGGTTTGCAGCAATGTAGTTGAGAATCCTTTGGAGAAAAATAGAAGAAGAGAGGATCTCACGGACACATGTTTCCCAAGTCCGAGACTCGAGAGCCGTCTCAGAAGCATGGACATGGCTGTCTGAAAGCCTATAGAGAGAGAGAGAGAGAGAGAAGAGGAATCTAGTTGAAGAGATATTAGGCTTAGACATGGACGACGAGTTGAATAGTTGACACGAGTTCTTATTAATGCAGAGGACTAGCCTTGGCCACCAAGTGTAACACTAGGGATCTTAATTAAGCTTCAATATGTGGACCAGACAATCTTAACTGGATTATTTTCTTTCCACCCAAGTACCTTATCTTCCCTTTTTCTGTTTCCTAACTAGATCTGCATTGTCCTAAAATCATAAGTTTTGATATCTTTCTTTGACAATTCATCAGAAGTTAATGCTATTTTCTCTGTCAGATTTGATATAGGATGATTACCAGCAAACGAGGTTTTGCCATATTATCTGTAAGCTTATAGGAGATGATGTGCAAGTTATACTATCCAATATTGCTGAACCTGAAATGGTGCAATGCTAAAAATAAAACCATATATGTTTGCTGTCGAAAGTCACTTATATGGCCAATCAAAAGAGATTAAATAACATTAGTACTTTAATTTACGTTCATAAATTTTATTAGTTACAATAAAAATTATTTTTATAATAGATTTAAATCAATTGGATTTTTATATATATATATATTAATAATATTTTATGAAGATTAATAAATAGAAATTCTCTAGCATAGTCTTTTTTTATTTTTTTGTCACAAAAATATCCATCAATAAAGAAAATGACCAAAATAAGTTTTATTAAAAAGTAAAAATGTGTTTTTATCCTAGGGTTGACTAATCTAGACTTAGGGTTTAAAGTTAAGGGGTGGGGTTTTGGGGATAGTGTTTCAAATTTTTTAAAAAAAAATTAAAATTAAAATTTTCAAAATAAAAAAATAGTTATTTTGGTCATTTTTTTTTAAGATCTATTTTTGTGACAAAAACTTTAAAAAACTATCTAATAGAATTGTCCATTAATAAATGACATATTTATTTTCAAATTTAATGTTTAAAATCATAAACGAGAAATTTTGTTAACTAGAATTGTATTCACTCGAATGAAGAAAAAACTCATATAACATAGTCTATTTAGGAATATCCCTGAAATCTCTACGCTTCCGGTTTGGCCAACTTGAAGAATGTTCATGATTGTTGCTACTCAAGATTAGGAATAAGTCATGTTGCTTCAGGACTTGGAGAACCTATTTTTACGCATAAACCCCGGCTTGATCCTACTAGTATGGGTGAAGCAAAGGTTTTAGTTGAGATGGAGCTGGATAGAGACTTTCCAAAGCTTATTTCCAGATGATAAACAAGGTAACATCTTTCTTGTTAATGTTGAGTATACATGGATTCCATCTATGTGTGAGAGGTGTGGTAATCTAGGGCACAAAGCGAAGAGATGTCTCCTACCTTCTACAACTGCTCAGGTCGCTGCCCCTTCTATAGACACATGTTCTGAGGTCCCTGTAGTGGATATTGATATCCTTCAGCAAAAGGATAATGTTGACTCATCTTCAGCAGCTATCCATCAAAAAGAAATACATCCCAATGCAAAGCTCTCTCTTCCAACTCCAGATTGTAGTGCCTTTGAGCCTTAGAAGCATATTACAGAGATTGAAGGTCTCGTATATGAACTAGGAATCACTCCGGCTTTGCAACCTACTTTAGAGCAGGAGAACTCCACTGCTTCGCCAAACTTTGTCACCACTTTACCCATATTAGTAGATTCACAATCTACTCCCATTACAACACCTATTATGGAGTCTCCTCCATCAATCATTACCAACACTAAGGTTTGTGAAACTTTAGTTGTTGATCCCTTAACCACATCATCTAACCCTTGCGCATTTGAGAATCCTTCTCGGTTCGAAGTGTTAAGTGATGTAGATGAAGTTGTGACAGAGCCATCTAGCTCGCTTAGCTTGACGAGAGGTGGGAGAGAGACAAAACTTCCTATTAAATACCAAGATATGGAATGGAAGACTATTCGAGGGAGAGGAAAACGTGGTCGCCGTGGCTGTGGTTCTTATCACTTGATATTGTCTTTCATTGCTTTATTGGTTATTCTAGTCTTTACCTTTGCCGTTTCATAGGTTGAGATTCAATGATTCATGAAGCTTGTTTCATGCAAACTTTATCCTTATCTCGTAATAGTTTATGTTTTTAGTTCGAAAGCCTTTTATTCAAAAAAACATAGTCTATTTAGCAAAACAATAAACATGGCCAAATATTTCTAAAAATACCAAATAATATAAATACAAGTTATTATTATTTTTTAATAAACGTTTTTATTTATGATATAGTTATATATGAATATTTCCAGTATATTGAGTGATAAGCAATTGTTGGGACTGTGGGATGATATCCCCTAGACTATATTTGCGAAGTGATTTTGGCACATGTCATTTCTACAATCAATTTCACAAAACAAATATGACATGACTACTGAAATTGATGACATGTCTTATAGCTTAATATGACATGGAAAATTGCATTTAATGTTAATTTATATTTTTGGTAAACTTTTTAAAATATGGTACTAACTCATATATTACATTTAATGTCAATTTATATTTTTGGAATTTTTTTTAGAATATGGAAATAACTCATAAATCATCATTAAAATAAATATATTCAAATATGACATTATAAATTTCGAAATATAATTTAATTATATATTTTTAAATTACACAATTTTATTACTAAAATTTTCAAAAATGTATACAATTTTTTTAGAAAATTATAAAAATTTAATCGCACAATCATTATTTTCTTATATATCTACAAATTTTATAAATATTATTTAATTTTAATTTTTGGTAATTATGCATCTTTTAAAAATCTATTTAATATATTTAATTAAAATAAATAGATAGAAAAATCTATCTAAGATTATAATTTCAAATATATACATGCATATTCTTAAATATAATTTTTATGTTTAATTAAATTAAATTTATATTAAAATATGTATACGAAAAAGAAAATTTACAATATTAATAAAATTTTATTTTAAAATATAATTATTTTAAATTTTTTTACTAACACCTAGTTGCTCATTTTATAAGTAGAGTTAATTTAACTGGGCCTAACTGGGCCTGTAATCAAGGATAATAACGGAATTTATGTATTTTACCCTCTTTATAAAAAAAGAAAGTTATTCTTCTCCAATCCATCATTTCTCATCTTCACTAAACATCAAACAAAAAAAAAAAACCTGGGAAAATGTTCCTCGTGAAGTTCCTTTCCAAACCCACCACCTCTCTTGTGGTTGGAACCACCATCGCAGCTACCTCTACTTTTGCTCTTGGTGCTGTTGGTTTTTCACTTTACCAACGTGTGCGAAACAAGATGACAAGGGCCCAAAGGAAAGAGGCAACCCAGAAGGCAAACGCTGCAAAGGCTGAAAACAAGGAAACTAAACATCAGGAGGAGATCAAAGGCTTTGAGTTCAGCCGGAGAATGGATGAGATCTGGAAGGAGCAGAGGGAGGATGAGAAGAGGAGGGACGCGGAGGAGAAGAAGATTAAGGCGGATGAGAAGAAGAAGGCCAAGGAGGCGTGGGAGGAGGAGAGGAAGAAAAAGGAGGAGGAGAGGAGTAAGAAGGAGCCGGAGAGGAGGAAGAAGGAGGCGGAGGAAAAGAAGAGGAAAGAGGCGGAGGAAGAGAGTGAGAGGAAGAAGAAGGAAGCGGAGGAAGTGGCTCCGACGGTGATTCCGGTGGCGACGAAGGAGGTTTAAAGTTTATCTCTCTTTTCTTTTACATTTCATATATAGTGAGGAGGATTCATGAAATATAATATTTTAAATCTCATATTATTTAAAGAATATTATGCATTTTCTGTTTCTAAAATATCTTTCATTTGACACATTTGAAGGAGGCGGAAGAAGAGGCTCAGGCGGTGATTCCGGTGGCGACAAAGAAGGAGGAGGTGGAGGAAGAGGCTCCGGCTGTGGCTGATCCCTTGGTGGTGAAGAAAGAGGTTTGAAATTTATCTCTCTTTTCTTTTAAATTTCTTATATAGTGAAGAGGATCATGAAATATAATAGTTTAATCTCATATTCTTTAAAGAATATTATGCATTTTCTGTTTCTAAAACATCTTTCATTTAAATTGACACATTTGAAGGAGGCGGAGGAAAAGGCTCCGGCGGTGGCGATGAAGGAGGAAGAGGCTCCCGCAGCGACTTCGACGGTGACTCAGGCGATGATTCCGGCGGCGACAGACACTCCTACGATGTGAAGAACAGACAAAGGTCTTTTTTTACTAAATCGCCTGTATATTATTTGAGAAGCATTACAACTTCTTTTTGTAGCCACGTGTCATCACTAGAATGATTCTTACAATCATTAGAGAAATATGTTGGTCCATCTAATTATATAATAAACTTTTTATTAAACTAACAATAAATTCATCATTAATGTACTTTATTATTTCCTTAAATAAAATTTACGGAATTTCCTAATGTGGCTAAATTATATATGGCAATTAATGATTTTGAATAATAAAGATTTGATAAAAAATAGTGTATCTTCTATCATATTTGTTTAATTTTAAGCTATTAAATAAATTAAATAACCACAATAACCATATAATAAAAATATAGATTTTTATGTATATGTTATATTTTGAATTTTTACAAACGGGTATAAATTACTAAAACTGTTAAAAGTCTTACATTCAAATTTTATGATCCATAGTTTAAAATTTTTGTTATGACAAAATACAAACGATTACAAAAATTATATAAGTAAAAAGACTAATTTAATTAATTAATAAGATTAATATATATATCGTTTTAAATTAAACTATAAACCTTATAAAATACAATATTTTAGTTTCAAAATTTGCTTTGAACAATTTTTTTGAACGATCATTGACAACTTATTTTTTTTTTAATTATAAATTACTAAAACTATTAATCCCACAATGAAAATTTTGTTATCAGTAATTTAAATTTTTTACTATAAAAGATACAAATGATCAAAAAACTATATGAGTATAAATCAGTATTTAATAGACATTAATATTAAAAATATACTAAAATATATTATCTATGTTAGTATCATTTAAATTTAATAACATATCCTATCAAATCAAAAAAAATTTTGGATTAATACAATTGATTTATATGTTTGCACCAATTTAATTATATTTTTTATAGTTACTGACTTTTAATTATTTAATATATATTTATTATTTTATAATATGTAAAAATATTTAATACATAAAATAATTTATATATATAATGTTGATTCCGCGCAAGGCGCGGATCTTAACCTAGTAATTATTAATAAGTGATCGAATCGTAAAGATATGTACGTACAATATGCCGCGTCTCAGCAGAGACTGTGTCTGGTGGTTTCATCATTCCAGCATTTCCCTTTTTAACTTATTATCTCAGTGTTTATCTCTATATTTAAAAACAGTTTGAAGTTTAACCTATAGTATCAGTTTTAATCCTCGATCGTTATTATTTATCTCTAAACACACAACAATCGTATCATATGTTTTTAATCTTTGTTCATAGAAAATAATTGTCTCTCTATTTTTTTTATTCTCTCACGTGCATGTGGATATTCATAAACAAAATCAATTAGTTAGTTTAATATCGTAGTTTTTTCTAATACACCTTAGTGTATCATTTAAGTTTAAAGTAGCTTTTTGGTTCTTCTGAGTAGTTCCAATCAATTTTGTAAAATACAAGTTTGGTATGAGCATAATATATATTTGTAATTCGTATATCAGTTTCTAGTATTCGAATGATTTTGTGATATTGTGTTGTTTCCATTCTTATGGATGAAAAACCTAGTAGTTTAAATTTTTGGAGAGAAAGAGTTTTTTTAAGTCTATAGTATGAGCAAATTTATATAATTTTATCTTAAATGTATGTGCAATCATGATTACTATAGCATTGTGAGTGAGAGGCGTTTTGGCATAGTACTGTACAATATCGGCGTCAGATAATTGTTTCTGGTTTCGGGAACCAGTATTACCCCTTTGTCAAGATATTGATATTGTGTTTTTTTTTTTTGAAAGAAGATATTGATATTGTCTTGTAAATCAGTATATCATGTAGTAACATATTAATAAGTTATGACATATTTCTATATTACGTAAAATAATAGTTTGCCATGCATACATTTTTAAAATCAAAGCACAACACAAGTTTCAAAAAAAAAAATACAACTATATTTTTTTTTCGGCGGGGGGGGGGGGGGAGGGGGGCGAAGTGAACAAAAATTATTTTGCAAGTGATATTTTTTCTTTATTATCGTATCTTAATATGCCATTTTCATTTTATTGCTACTAGTGATGGACTCGTGAAATATACTTTTGAAATTTATTATTTTCAAAAAAACATATGCACTTCCTAGTTTTCTTGGTTGCTTCCAAAAATATAAAGAAAGTATTTTTTTTCTTTCACTTATTCATTTTCTCTATCTTAACTACATAAAACTTATAAGTAAATTGAAAGAAAAAAGAAAAAAATGTCCTCCTCTGTCAACTCTCACGTGACACCCAAGTTTTCCTCCCACAGATATAACAAATTAAAGTAGGTAAGGCCAGAAACCAGACTATCATGACTACTAAGAGTCTATAATTCTTTTTTAGAAAACAATGTATATATACGTCAAAATTGTAAATTAACCTTTTATATTTGTTACACAAGCATTCATACCCATATGTTAGAAAATACTTCAGTCAAAGATAGATGCCATTTATGTAATTTCTGCAAAACTGGAATCTGACAAATAACTAAAACGCGCTTCGCACCATCTGAAAACTTTGGTTTGTTCTCTAGGCATCTTGGTGTCCCTTTCTCCCACTCTTCATTTATTATAATAATCCACATTATTGTTCTTTACATTGGGAAATTCCGACTCCTTTAATCCTCGTTATTATTTATCTCTAAACACACAACAATCTAATCATATGTTTTAATCATTGTTCTTTCGGATGTGGTATTCACATCAAGGAATAATTGGCATATTTGAATATATATATTTGTTATCTTTATTTATGATACTTTTTTGCCAAAATTATTTATGATACTTGAAAAAACCTTAAATTTAAAACTAGTACTATAAATTAACTTCTTGCGGATAGTATGTTGGATCGTTAAAAGCCTAACGACCTTAAATATATAAGTTAATGAGCAAATTTGCACAATTTTGTTAGATTACAAAAGAAAAAGAAAAAAAAAAAAAATATGTAATACGAACGCGACCATGCAGTCATACCTCAAATGCATCGTGACTCGTGAGAAGGGGGGGGGGGACAAAAAAGAATCGAAAAGAAAGCGACCTGTGTGAGAGAGAGAGAGTCTCTCTCCAGTTTGACACGTGCAGAGAGAGGCGTTTTAGCATAGTACTGTACAATATCGGCTTCAGATCTTTGTTTTTGGTTTCGAGTCTCAGTATTACTTTTTCTTTTTGTAAACTAATTGTATGGTTTATTATTCCTTGTAAAGTCAAGATAAGTATAGGATATGTATCATGTGATTCTACATTGATTAATAAACCAGATGCGCTTACTAATTCTTTACAGGAAAAAATCTTCTCGAGAGCATCGTATAAGAAAAGTCAATTCGAGTTGGTCCGGTCTAGCCCGGCCCAAACCCATACTTTTACTTTTTTTTTTTTTTTTTTTTTTTTTTTGTAAACTAATTGTATGGTTTATTGAGTCTCAGTATTACTCCTTTGTCAAGATATTGATACTGTGTCGTAAATCACTAAATCATTTTTTTGAAATAAATCATTAAATCATGTAGTAACATATTAATAAGTTATGATATATTTCTATATATTACGTAAAATATTAGTTTGCCATGCATACAGTTTTGAAATCAAAGCACAACACAACTATAACTTATTTTTTGAGAGAGAGAGTCTCTATTTTGTAAAACTATATATTATATTAATATGTCATTTTTATTTTATTGCTACTAGTGATGGACTCATGGAATATACTTTTGAAATTTTTTTTCAAAATATGCATTTTTAGTATTCTTGCTACAAATGATATGTTTTTATCTTGTATATGGAAAAAAACATTTTTATTTTATTGCTACAAATGATATGTTTTTTAATCTTGTACATGGAAAAATAATTGCTTTAAACAAGTACGTCACCATATGTGAACTGTTGATATATCACGCTAAAACAAGAAATTATATAATTTGTCCCATGTTTAAATTTGTCTTTATTTATATTTGTGTTTGTTTAGGTTTTTAATAGAATCTTCAATGAAAAAATATTATCATTATTTCCTAGAGATGGGGGAGTGGAACAACAAAATCTGAGGAAAGCTACTTTTCTAGAGAAAGAGAGTCTCTCTCTCTTTTTCTATTATCTAAGACATGCATGGATATTCATCTTTGTACATAGAGAAATAACATACCATATGAATATACTATAATTTTCAAAATCTACGGACAAGTTTTTGCCTATATAAAAAAAAGTTTGTATCTTGAGTTTTTCAGTCTTCACCAATCCTATTTAATTAAGGTATTCTTACCTAATAAAATAACCAAATGATATTTAGCTAACCTAATACTATATTTGAGTAGCTAACACATGCGGACACGGTACACAAATTAGGATTGATGAACGTAATATTTCATACCCATTGGGCTATATCCTACCACGGAGTAAAGTCGAAGTACAGACACATGTGCCTGAAAAGTGTCAACAAATGGGTAACGAAATTCAACTCAAGAACTACGAAGGCAACATGATCTTATAACGAGCGCAACTCAATAAGATCTCAACAAACACCCTCACTTAGCTAAATTCGCTTCTACCACATTTATCCACAAACCCACTTATACTACGTTAAGAAAAATCCAAATTTAGCGTTTGCGTTTATAAGATAACTCTTTATATAGATATAGTTCTAGTTTTAGTTTGTTCATTAACTCAAACGTAACTTTACAACGAACGCAAGGTTTAAGAGAGCAAACACGTAGTATTGCAACGTGCACACGAGCGTTGGTGATTAACGTGCACACCAATCTCTTGGTAACTATAAGAAATAGTTTAATTTTTGACCTTCATTTTCTAATAAAAATGGTCAGAAATATTCTATTTTGACAAATTTTTGACCAAATAAAATCGTCAAAAAACTCCGTCAGAAATTAATTTTAGTCAGAAATTGGTCAAAATTTATTGACCATATTAAAAGGTCATAAATAAATAGTCAGAAAATGGTCAAAAATAGTCTGACTACTCTTTTGTGTTGATTTTTTTTTATTATTTATTTAAAAATTGATCAAATTATTTAATTTAAATAAATAGTACATTTAATAGCAACATGAAAATAGTAAAATATAATGAAAATGAATAAATATGAATAAATTTTATTTGAAACAAAAGAATTGAAATTGAAATTTAACAACATAAAAATACATACATTAAACTCAAAAAGAAAACAAAAATGAAATAGAGTTCATTCACTCTGTCCACCATTACTTAATTCCTTTGTTTAGTCTTGTCTTCCTCCATGGTCTCAACGTATCTGGATCTGTCCTAGTTGTATTTTGACAACAAATGATAAGATAAACTAAAATTAGATTAAAAAGCCACACTTAAAAAAAATCAGCCTCGAACTACTCCAGTTAAAAGAATTAAATCAACTAAAGTAAGATTAGAAAAAAAACTATAAAACAGAAAACAAAGCCCAAACCATTGTTATCCAGATTTTGGAATATTGATTAAGTTCAGATCCAGGGCCGGGCCTGGAAAATATTGACCCACGAGCAAAAAATTATTTTTGGCCCTTTTATTTCATAAAAACAATGAAAATAATGCAAAAACGGTTGGGAGATTTGATCCCGGATCCATTTCCGCACTGAGAGTAAAGTTACCAGTAGAGCTACATGATCTCTTTGTTTATTATTGGCCCTTAAAACATATATATTTTCTTTGGGCCCCAAAGCACATGCTTGATGAGCTTCTATTCAGGCCCGGCCCTGTTCAGATCTATATTCTTTTATAAAGTATGACACAAAACATGGATCTAACCTTGCAATGAGTAGAGGAACATGGCAGAAGCAAAGCTGAGATGATAGTGATATCAGCAACACTGAAACTTCTCCAATGTGACTTGCAATGAAGGAAATAGAGGTCTTGATGATGGAGTAGCAGAGAAAAAAAAAAACGCAGAAAAACAGAAAAAGGATGAAAAAGTCTTTTAAATTAAGAGAAAAACAGCAGAGAAATAAATGGAAAGAGGATGGCTCCGCTTAAGGAGAAAGCTCTGTAATTAAAAATGAGAAAAAACTTTTGAGATCTAGTTTAAACAAAGATATGGTTAGAAAATGGTAAGATTGTGGTCAATGTTATAAAAGTAATGAAAAAGTCTATCTTTGTTCATAACATAGAGGTTCCTTATATAGAAGATTACACCGTCATAGATAAATGAAAAGATTATAAATCATAATCTCTTGGTTATGAGTTATCCACAATCTGGTTCATAATACTCTCCCTTGGATGCCATAACCATTTAGAGCTTATAGTGTGCTTTAATGTTGCCTCATTAAAACCTTACCAGGAAAATCCAATTGGGACAAAACCATGGTGAAGGAAAAAGAGTACAACACACGTTACTCCCCCTGATTTGGACATTACTGAAGGTTCCTTGGACCTCTCCAATTTTCTGCAATCCGTGGGTGATGAAGATCTTGGGCAGAATATGCTTCGTCCTCGAACATGATAGTTGGTTTTTCTTTACCATCGGCCATGCCACAATCTGATCGAACATATTGAGTCATCGACCTCAAATACACACACACGAAATCTTGGATATGTTGCTGTGATATTCGTGTACCACCATGTGTAAAACATAACCTGTCTGAAAACAAATCAACAAAACCAAATAACCCCTTTTTGGGCTGGTTAGTATAAAATAAACCAAAATCAAAGGCTTCTTCATCGTCATTTTTATGGACCAATCAGATCAGTGTCTAAAACAAGACTTATGCATCGTCCATCTCAGGACTAAATGGACTTCTTTATCGTCCACCTTTGGACTGAATGGATCAGTGTCCAAAACAAGTGATCTCACGCCCATGTACTAGATAATGAGTGAGACTGGTCCATATTAAATCTCTTGAGTACCCTTTTCTGTATATACTATTTGATGCACAAGGATTTCATTGTTAATGTACTCAAGCTGTAATCCCAAACAAAACTTTGTTTTCCAAGATCTTTCATCTCAAACTCTTTCTCGAGATATTCAACTGTTTGGGAAATTGTATCCAGAGGTTTCTAGGATATTCAGATCATATACTTTGATGATTATCAATATTGTTCTCGAGAACTTGTTGTACTTTCAGTTCAATACCCTCTAGTACTTTCATTATCCAGTGGACCATATAAATATGCAGTCACTACATCAACTTGCAGCAAGTCTAATTTTCTCTCTTATATAGTCAGACTTATGAGAAATCTAAAAGTAGTTGCATCCACCACATGGGAGTATGTCTCTTCATAATATATTACTGGTCTTTGTGAGAATCCTTGTGCAACATCAGCTTTATATCTCACGATTTTTATTCCTCACAAGACCCATTTATATCCACTGGTTTTAACATCATATGGCGTCTTAATCATATGGCCAAATACGTCTTTCTTCCTTAAACCATTTAACCCCACGTTTCCATTCAATCCAATCTGTTCTACGAGTGCACACTCTTATATTGACGTGGGTTCATGATCCTCGCTTATATTCATAAATTCAAGTGCTACCTTGTATGCAAATAAATCATCTTATGTCGACATTCCTTATTGGTTCCATTATGTTCCAGACATGATATAATCGATTGAGATTTATTATTATCAGGACCTTTAATACTTTGCAGCTTGGCATCCCAAGCTACATTGTTTGGTACCTGTACCTTAGAGCCGGCCGACCTTATCTCCATGTCTGGGATGGTTTCCTTAGTAACCTCGGATTTGGATTTTGATTATCATTCTCTGCACCTTTCTTTTGTTTCCGAGGATTCTTATCTTTTGAAACCTATTTGGTCTACCACGTTTCATACATTGTCTAGACTCTGTAGCAACTTGATTGTGTCTCTTCTTGGACATCAAATTCGTTGGTGCTTTACAAGCTGGTTTATATATGACTTAGTCATTCTTTTTCGGGTCAGCAAATGTGTCTGACATTTGATTAGCTAGTTTTGTAAATGTATAATCTTTGGACGTCTATTTCACATTCTTTAGTCCGAGGATCTTGCCAAGACATTGATGGTTGATTCCAATCTATTTCTTTTACCATTCTTTTACCACCTTTATTATTTTTTTCTCCTCTTGGTCTTAAAATAATCCGTGTACCTGGCCTCATATATAATCACCCATAGTTGGCTCAAAGTACTTTATTATTATGGGAGAATCATATCCAACGTATATCCCCATCCCCTTTTTGAGATCCCATCTTAGTTCTCTGTGGTGGAGTAATTAGTACATAGACAGCAAATCCAAATGTCTTATGATGGGGTATGTCTGGCTCTTGACCCGTTAATAATTGTGATAGAAGATATATATGCTCATTAAATGGCATGATGCGTATTAACTTAGGTGCATGTAAATTTCGTGTGGCCCAAACTGTGAATGAGAGTTTTGACCTCATAAGTTATGGTCTATCAATCAGCTATTTGCGTTTTAAAAGATTTCGGCCAAGCTGTTCTTGATATGGACATGTATCACAGAATTGTCCACACTTACCCCCATGGACATACCATAATCATTTAAACGCTTGGGACATGTATTCACCAGTATTATCTAGACATATAGTCTTTATTTATGAAAAAGGGGCTCGTAGCCGTTTTACTGGTGATGGCCTAATGAGTTTCCCTTGTGTACATGCTACACACTTGAGATTCTTTGGGATAACTCTTCTTATCTTTTAATGTGTGCCTTTTGAATATCAATTTTCGCATCATATTTGGACCAGGATGGCCAATCCGGTCGTGCCATAAAGTGTATATTTTCGTAGGCTTTTAGCCTCTATCATACTGATGTATGGATAGTCTAGGTCAGTAGAGAATGCATGTATAGTCTTTAGGACTTACTATGTCCTTGGTGGATTTTATACATATATCTGAAGGAACTCTTTGTTTCCTTCGCCCATTGTTTCAATATGGAAACCATTTATTCTTATATCTTTAAAACTCAATAGGCTGCTCTTGCTCTTAGAGCTGAGTGAATATAAGGCATCACTGATTTCTAGATGCATACCCTTAGGCAATAATATATTAGCCTAGCCATAGTCTTCTTTCAGACTGGCGATACCTGCTTTAGTACTTATATTGGCGTTTTTCAGTGTACTCATATAGAAAAATCATTCGTTTATTTAATCTAAGCAGACAATGTAATAGAAATAAATTCAAGGAGATAAAAATCATAGAAAACATAGAAGCAAAGCAATCACACAAGTTTCATGTCGAAATCAGATTATCAACTTGATTCTTTTAGGCAATCATAAGTCTCATATTCCATAAGATCATCTTGATCATGTTCGAAATTATTTTCACCATTTTTATAGACCAAGTGGGTTTCAGGATTCTTCCATTTCAGACTCTCTTTGATAGAGGTCACAAAAATGTTTGGGAGTCCTTCATATCTTAGCCCAATGGTTCCCCATTCCACATCTATGGCACACTAAGTTGGTCGAGCTTTGTGGTTTAAAGGATATACCACGGCCACTGCCTTGACCATGGCTCAAATTGGGTTGATACCCACGGCCTCTGTCATAGTGATTCCCACGGCAAATGTGTTATAGTGGTCATGGCCACGTCCTTTCCACCCTCCACGACCATGACCGTGTGGTCTATCATTCTGGACGTGGTTACCTTTTTTTTTTCTTCTGCGGCCTTATTGGTATCAGGTAATGGGGTTAATCCAGGAGGTCTCAATTCACTGTTTTTCATCAGTAATCTATTATTTTTTCCAGCTAGCAATAGACTCATCCACAGACTTATAATCCTGGATTCTGGGATTCCTCCAATCAAATAAGGCCTTTGGTAATAACACCGTTCTTTAGTGATCATATCTTGATTTTTAACTCTGTCCAAAGGTATAGAGGATTCTCTATAGTCAGATACTGATCTTTGAGATTCTTAATAAGATGATGGCTAATAATTAATATTGCCCTGTATCAATCTTTCTCATTGGCATTATTGCCTTCTATGATACATTCACCAAGTCTTTTTTTTTTGATTTTAGGATAATCTTTGTATCCAATGTCCACCGTAAATAATTATCTCCAGAGAGATTTAGGGCAGCAAAATCCAGGTTGATTTTTGACATCTCAAATCATATATCAATCAATATTTAGGTATATTTTTCATGCGGCCTTACTCTTAAAAACAATCAATTCGGATTTCAATCTTGTGAGGACAATGAGACTATCAATCTTAAAGACATTTAATCAATCAGTCAATTTCTAGCAAGTCTCAGCAATATTATTTATATGTGCTCATAATATTATGGTTTATCAAGACTAGCAAAAACGAATTCAATTAATCATGCAATTAGGGTTTAACAATCAATGGATTTCAGCAAGACTAGTAAAAAAAATTATTAATCACTCAATCTGTTTCAAGGCTGATTTTAGCAATACTAGAATATAGATTTCAAGCATGAATTTCAATGAATCAGTTTCAAGGCTGATTGGTATTTAGCATAAACCATGTGTAAATAATTTATCTAGTATCCGAATCAACCTAGCATACGGATTCTCAATTCTCAAAGACATCCAAATCAGATCAATATAACCTATCATACGGATTATTTAGGGTTTCTGTTTAAAACTGATCAGATTACAAAACTATCAATCCTAGCAGATGATATTAAACCTCAAGAATCATGCAATCAGATCATTCGGATTTTAAACAAGTAAACCTCAATCAATCTATCAATTTAATGGTCAAACAATTCTAGCAACATAACATCAGATTCAATTAGATTTAAAACCTCAATGATCAAAACCGAAAACAGTTTTGATTTCAAAATATTCGATTGGGGTTTTAATATCTGATTTGATAATTATAGTATAATTAATTCTGAGACTTATATTATTTAGGGTTTATAGATATAGGGTTAGGATCTATCGGATTTTAACTTGTAAAAACCGATTTGGGGTTTTAATCATGTAGGAACATGATTTAGGGTTTGGGGTATCGAACTTTTAGAGCTTCGATTTACTCAATTAGGATTTTTGATCTATTACCCTATGGTTTTGATTCATAAAGATTAGGGTTTTAGGGTTTCATTCTTTATCAATCAATCCATGTTCGATTATGGGTTCTTAGGTTTTGAATTACCTTTTAACCTTAGATGATTGTTGAATCGGACCACCAAAGGAGTTGAGCCGCGAGCTGGACACGAACGGGACGCGAGCTGGAATGGATCGAGTCGCTTCTATCGGGTCGCAGACGTTAGAGCTGCTCTCGGGTCGCGATCGTCTGACGCGAGCTGTCTGATGCTGTCGCGAACGAGGAAGAGGTCGCATGCTGGAGCTGCTCTCGGGTCGCGAACGTCTGAGCGAGGATCAGGAACGCCTTGGGCTGAAGCTGATCGGGGACGCGAGCTGGAACAGATGCGGGAACAAGAGACGCGATCGGGTTTTAGGGTTGGTCGGATCGCCGGCTAGGGTTAGGGTTTTAGGATTTTTCGATTTGGGTATTAGCTTAGGAATTTAGAGTTTCGTGCTGATAACGTGTTATAAAAGTAATGGAAAAGTCTATCTTTATTCATAACATAGAGTTTCCTTATATAGGAGATTACACTGTCATAGATAAATGGAAAGATTACAAATCATAATCTCTTGGTTATGAACCGTTCACAATCTGGTTCATAACATTGACCATATGTTTTGGTTACAAAATTCTAATAATTTTTTGACCATTTTACTTATTCATTCACAAAGTGGTTAGAATTTGGTCATAATTGTTTTGACCATTTTTAGTGGTCGGAAATGTGGTTAAAATGCAATATATTTTCTGACTGTTGTAATTAGAGAGTTTTAGAGACTGAATATTTCTGTGTTATTAATGATCAATAGATGTTCCTTTGTATAAGGATTATAAGATAAAGATAAATGGAAAGTATCCAAAACCTAAACTCACTAGGATTAGGAAAACTATTAATACATAATAATGAAAAGATTACATCTACTAGGAAAAGGAAATGGTTTCCTTTTCTCCAAGCTTTGTGGCCGTCTCTCTCTCTCCTGAAGTCGGCTCTCTCTCTCTCTCCTCTCTCTAGGGCTTCGGCCGTCTCTCCATCTTCTAGGTATTGGGCCGGTCGTGGACCGGGCCTGGTTAATGGCAATCCACTCCATGATTTATAACACTCCCCCTTGGAAGACATAACCATACATGATTTGTATTACGCTTCATGTTGCCTCATTAAAACCTTATCATGAAAACCCAATGGGACAAAACCATGATGAAGGAAAAAGAGTACAACACGCACTACTCCCCCTGATGTGAACCTCAGTGTAGGTTCTACATTCTACGCATCTTGGTGCGTGATATTTCCTGTATGTATAGGATGGGAGTAATCGGCCAAGTTTATTACTAAGCCGTATCTAGACCACTTTGACCTTTTAGGTCGTTTCTCATGTCTCTTGACATCGAGTGTCCCGGTAAAGCATTGTGTGCTAAATAATGTGAACCATATTTTTCTCGGGGATCACTATTGGGTCTTTGCAAATCGTGTTTGCATGTGTCCATAGTCTAGACGTGATCGTCTACTGTTAACTCTTTACTTTGGTCGGACAAAATAAGTACTTATGGACAATGTACTAGACATGGTTATCATGAACCTATGTCTCGATCTGGCCGATCCATGTCTGGCTCATAGACCTCGTCTATACATGTCCATCTCATGAGTGTTCAAGGTCAATGATCATTGATGTGAGTTTATAATCTCTTATTATGGCTCTGCGGCCGAACACTCTCATGGATGTGGACATCGATTTCTTTGCCTTAGGTAATGCCGTATTCATTTTGCATTCCTATCTTAATGATGGCGTCTCATGACCTTAGTTGCTGTGGATCATATCACACGCTAAGTATATATTATTAGGTCATGAATCTCGGCTTTCACAAGCTTATGGACTACAATACATTTGTATCCGGTTGATCCTTTGTCTCTACTAGCCCGTGATCAAGAAGAAGGGCTAGACGCCTTTTAGTCTTAAAAGCCGGACGCATCTAGTAGGATAGCCAGACGTTCTTTGCTGAAGAGTCGGACACCCTTAGACGGACAGAGTCGGACATCTTTAATTTGAAGGGCCGGGGCCGGACGCTTTTGGTCGGACACCCACATAGATTTATTCTATGCCTACTAACCTCTTTTAGGTTTAGTACAATCACAAGGAATTTCAAATATATGGACTGTATTGGATTGTCTTTTATACAACTCCAAGATCAATGATCATGTGTGATCAATTTCTTTTACATACTATATGCAGCTGCTTTATGTTTCAGTCCATGAATCAGCTTAGAAACGAAGCCGTTCTTTCATCTTATCCAGTGATCCATATGCTGCTTACTACATCATTTGTATCTAATTTCTTTCTTATGACCAGACCATTTTCAATTTTGAAAACTGTAGTAGCAACCACCACATAGGAGTTCATCTCCTTATAATCTGTTCCTTTGATCTCTGTGAGTACCTTGTGTAACAAGCTATGATATAATGCTGTTAAGTAGGAAGACATGAACACTCTTAGGCCTCGTGATCATGTGCCTTCTCTCACGGTTTCTTTATCTCACAAGATCCATCTATTTCACTGGTTGATCAGATGGTGTTTCTGTATATGTATATGGCCAATACACCCATCTCTCTTTTAGATACTTTGAACCTCCACGTTTTATCTTTTCTAATCTCTATGATCTTTTATGATTGTATGAGTACTCTTTCGTGGGTTCATGATCCTCGTTTATCTCTTTATGTTCAAGTGCTATAACATTATGTATCTTTATACAAATGTGTGTGTGTGTCGACACTTTCATGTGGTTCCATTATGTTTCAGACATGATCTATAGATTTGAGATCTTATTATTCAGGACCTTTATTACCTAGTAGCTTGGCGTCCCAAGACTACATGGTTTGGTACCTTAGATGTGTAGATGCGCAGCCTTTTCTCAATGTCTGGTATGGTTTCTCTTATAATCTCGGATCTGTATTCTATGCACCATTTTTCTATCCGAGATTCCTTTATCTTATGGAACACTTGGTCTATCTTGTATAGACTCTATAGCAACTTGATTATGTCTCTTCTAGGACATTCATTTGGTGCTAAGCTGGTTAGTCATTTCTCGGGTCAGTGTCTGGCATTTCGATTAGCTTCTCAATAGCTAGCTTTATATAATCTTTCTTTGGACGTCTTAAATTATAATCCCTAGTCCGTAGATCTTTGCCAAGACAATGATGGTTAAAACCATTCTTATCATTCTTTTATAATTCTTTCTTTGCTCTTTATACCAGCTTATAGCTTTCTCCTTATGATGTTGGATAGATGGATTCATTTGGTCATGCAATCCGTACCTGGCCACTATTTGATCACCCATGTTTTGGCTCACGGTCTCTTTGAATTCGTGGAGAAAGTCCTATTCTTATCCAACATATATTCCCAATCCTCTTCTGAGGTTCCATCTTAGACGGCACATATATGTATGTGGTGGTTTATTCAAAATCTCTTAAGATGGTGTATGTCTGGTTTTATGACCCGTATATAATCTGAGATGGGAATATCTATGCTCACTTATATGGCCTGATGCATATGATCATATTATCATTCTATACATGTAAAACATAATGTCTCCAAGCTTATAGACTTTAGAATCTTAGTCTTATAGATAATGGCTTACATGGCCGAACCTTTTATAGGTAATGGCTTATATGCGGCCAAGCCTGCACTATACAGCCAAGTCATGGCCAAGTCGTGGCCAAGCCGTTTATAGGTGATGGTCTTTGCGGCCGACCATAACATGGTCTCTTCGGCCGAGTAATGGCCTCTTTGGTTTGGCCGTTTGTATCATGGCCTCTACGGCCAAGGAATGGTCCTTTATGGACGAGTAATGACCGAGCCATTTATAACATGGTCTTAGACCATAGTGGTACACGAACTTGTAGTATTGATCATGGGTTTATCCTCTCTCCCCCTCATGA
Organism: Brassica napus; assembly: GCF_020379485.1. Taxonomy (NCBI): domain Eukaryota; kingdom Viridiplantae; phylum Streptophyta; class Magnoliopsida; order Brassicales; family Brassicaceae; genus Brassica; species Brassica napus. Next base: position 11,805,233 of record NC_063445.1, on the reverse strand, counting down.
CCATACTATAAGGTCGTGGTGCTTGGGACAATTAAGCCTAATGAGTTTCCTTTTGTGTACATGTTTCACAACGTGAGATCTTTTACGGGATAACTCTTTGCCTTTTCAATCTTTGCATCAGGTTTAGACTTTAGGATGGCTAATCCTATCATGCCATATAGTGTAAAATTTCGTGGTGTTATCTCAATATGGTTACCACATCTCTTGCCTCTTTATCATACTGATCTGTAGCATAGTTTTGATCAGTAGAGATCATAGGTATAGTCTCGACCACTTTCTCTTAAGGTATTTAGGCGTTTTTCTTGTTAAGATCTAAAGGAACTTGTTTCCTTCCTTACCCATTGTTTCTACTTGGAAACCATACATTATAACTTCAATGGGTCACATGTTCTTTTGGGTGTGTATAATGCCTTTTAAGGCAATGCCTTAGCCATAGTTTCTTTACTATGCTTACTATACCCATTCATGATTTCTTACTTGGTTTTATGCCCTTTAGGCAACTCTTTAAAATCATTTATATGTTCAAGTAAGATCAGACAAGATAATGAATTCAAAATCAATTCTTATTATATATATATATATATAATCGTGAAACATCAAAGCAAAACATAAAGAAATAAGACAAGTCGTATCGAAATTTAGTCCTTGAGACAATCAGAAGTCTCAAAGTCCATCTGGTCATCTTTAGCAATGTCGGAATCATTATTGGCCTCATATCCGGAATCGTGAACCATGTGAGCCTCCGGGTTCTTGTTCTTCAGACTTTCTTGGTAGAGCTCACATAAGTGCTTAGGGGTTCTACAGTTCTTGGCCCAATGGTTTCCCATTCCACATCTGTGACAAACGGATTTGGTCGAGTAAGACGGTTTGGATATGCCGCCTTGACCACGGCCATAACTACCCCGGCCACGGCCATAATTGGAACCACGACCACGGTTATTGTGGTTTCCTTTCCGGCCGGTCGAGTAGTTGTCTCGGCTGTTCGGGTAATTGTCACTGCCATGCCCCTTGTAACCACCACGGCCATTGCCGTGTGATCTCTTATTGTTTTGGATGTAATTGCACTCGTTGGGTTCTTTCTTTTCAACCTCATTAGCTTCCGGTAATGGTGCTGTTCCAACAAGTCTAGCTTCACTGTTCTTCATCAGGAGCTCATTGTTTGCCTCGGCCAGAAGCAGGCACGAGATCAGATCAGTATATGTGGCGAAGCCTTTCATTTTGTACTGTTGTTACAGTATCACATTCGATGAATGGAATGTAGAGTAAGTCTTCTCAAGTAACTCTTCTTCGGTTACTACTTCACCACAAAGTCTCAGCATCGAGACCGTCTTAAATAAGACTGAATTGTACTCATCCACCGACTTATAATCCAAGAATCTAAGATTCTTCCAGTCGTTTCTAGCCTTTGGAAGTAACATTGTTTTCTGGTGATCATATCTATGCTGTAAAGCATCCCAAAGTTCTAGTGGATTTTCCATCGTGATGTACTGATCTTTTAAACCTTCAATGAGGTGATGGCGTATAATACTTATAGCCATGTACCGATTCTTATCGATCTCATTGTTGCCCTTGATGATAGTATCACCAAGTCCCTTTGACCTTAGACTGATCTTTGTATCTGGCGCCCACTGCAAGTAGTTATCTCTGGAGAGATTAAGGGCTGCATAGTCTCTATTTGAGATTTTCGACATCTGAATCACATCATCATTCAAAATTAAGTCTCACAATGTGATCATGTGGCCGCAAGATAATCGACAAGCTCGGCCACAAACATGTCTTACGCATTTATGAAAATCAAGCAATCTAATCGACCATGGTGCGAAACAATCATTAAGCCACACGGCCATGTAGTTCTACTTAATGCAAACGGTTTCAAGATTTTATAAACTACATGCTGGTCGATTCCTTTTAAACAGTATGAATGCAATCCATATTCAGATTCATATGTATGCAAATAATCTTAATCAATTCTAGGGTTTCGGTTTAAACATTAGTAGGATTCGATTTTAAGATTAAGGTTTCAAAGCCTTTAGGAATATAAATCGAGATTAAGTGTTTTTAAACATTTTAAACATTCAAGCAATGCCTTACGGCCAAGATGAGCCACACGGCTATTTTAGTTCAATTCATCATCCCTGGAATTAGATCTAAGTTCAATTGCAATCAATCGGTAGTGATCAAGTTCGAGTATGAAGGCAATAAGGCCACATGGCCACGAGATGATATAATCAAGGGCTTATCAAGTTTTTTAGTTTAAACAAGTCAAACAATTCAGATTCGAGTTTAAACAATCCTAGCAATCTTTCTAGGCGATCAAATAAAACAATCAAGTTTCAAATCAAACAATTAAAACCGATTTTCCAATTTAGGGTTTTAGGGTTTTCGAAACTTTGATCTTTGATCAAAGGAATTTGATTTGAGATTCAAAATCATTAAGACTTTGATTTTAATTGATCAATGGATCAATCTCGAATTATGGTTTAGGAGATCAGACTTATTCGAGCTCCGATTTACTCTTTAGGATTTGATCTATTTTTCCTATTGCTTTCATCTTTAGAGTTCTGATTTTAGGGTTTCAATCTTTACAAAACAACCAGGTTCGATTCATGTTCTCAGAATTTAGGATTACCTTTGTTTTGCCGGTAGGTTCGATTCATGTTCTCAGAATTTAGGATTACCTTTGTTTTGCCGGTTGTAGAAACCGGACCTCCAAGGTGAACGGATGAACCTCGGACACGAGCTGCGACGCGGACGCGAGCTGTCTTCTTCCTATCGAGTCTCGAGCTGGTTGATTGGGAACTAAAGCTGGCTGTGATGCGAACTGGAAACTGAGGTTGTGTAGGATCATGAACACCTTAGGGCTGGAGCTGATCGGATGCTGACGAGCAGGAACGCAATTAAAAACAATTTAGGGTTCTTCGGGATTAGGGTTCTAAAAGACCAAGACGGCGCCGCGTATTGTTTCTACGATTGAGGGCGCGTCTGAGATCAGATCGACAAACAGTTTGCGATGATGGATTCGTCTCGTCAAGAACTTAAATTTGATAAGTGGCTCGTCGTCTGGTTCCTCAGGGTTTGAGAGATAGATCGATTTTAAGTTGCGCCTGATTTAGTGTTTATGTGTGACGGATTTTAGGTTAGGTTTTGTCTCAAGGTTTTGGAGTCTATCGTGCTGATAACGTGTTGTAATTAGAGAGTTTTAGAGACTGAATATTTCTGTGTTATTAATGATCAATAGAGGTTCCTTTGTATAAGGATTACAAGATAAAGATAAATGGAAAGTATCCAAAACCTAAACTCACTAGGATTAGGAAAACTACTAATACATAATAATGGAAAGATTACATCTACTAGAAAGGAAATAGTTTCCTTTTCTCCAAGCTTTGTGGCCGTCTCTCTCTCCTGAAGTCGGCTCTCTCTCTCTCCTCTCTCTAGGGCTTCGGCCGTCTCTCCATCTTCTAGGTATTGGACCGGTCTTGGACCAGGTCTGGTTAATGGCAATCCACTCCATGATTTATAACACTGACCATTTTTTTACCATATGTTTTGGTTAAAATATTCTAACCATTTCTTGACCATATTTTGTATTCATCATAAAGTTGTCACAATATGGTCATAATTATTTTTGATCCTTTTTTTGGTCAGAAATGTGGTCAAAATGTGATATGTTTTCTTGTATCTACGGTTAAACCAGAACATCTTGACTGATTTAGTGAAGTTTATTAACTATAATTAAATGTATGATTATAGGATGGCTTCGTTTGTTGGCTTGATTCGCAATGTTGAGATATGTCCAATTAACCATGACATTGGGACAAAACCAACTTCATCTCTTTGTTTCAAGACAGGTTTTGTTTCTTATCTTGGTTCTCTCACAGTTTTATCTCTTTGTTTCAAGGTGTGATGCTCTTTCCTTTCTTTCTTTTTCTTTTTGCTAAATTACTATTTTCTTTCTTGAAAATGCTTTGGGTTTATAAACAAATTGTTTTCCTCTCCACTTCTTTGATAGTTGTGTTGATTGGAGTTTCAAGTCTCCTTTATGACCAGAATATACAAATTTCAAGTTCTTCGTATATCTTTCTGTTTTTGATGTTAGATAACTTTGTGGAGAAGATATTGCCAAGATCACTACAAGAAAAACATGGGAACTAAATATAAGTACTTACATCAGTACCACAAACATGTCTACATTTTCATCACATGAGGTAAATTAGGTTGTATGGGTATATTTCTCCTCAAAATAGTGACCGTAAAAATACTAGTATCTAATCTGTATTTGTAAGTCCACATATGTTCGACTAACAAAAATTGTGAATTGTATCCATAATCCATTTATAGTCACGTTTGTTACTATAGAATATAAATTGAAACATGGTGTCATTTGTAGAAAATATTTTGTTTTATATTATTTTTATGCAACTTTTTTTATGGAATAATAATAATCCATACCAATATTCTGAATTATGCAATTATGTAACATACACTATGTATAAAATAATTTATCAAAATTTTAAACCGAATCGAAAGGTATTACCTAAATTGTTTAGAAATGTATATCATAAATTTATCATAATATATATTTAGGGGAAATTTCATGTTTACCACTTTTCTGATACAAATTTTCATCTTTACCACCACTAAAGGTACATTTTCAAAAATATCATCTTCATTAAGTGGCAAAAGACTCTTATACCCTTGTCTTCTATATATATATAATAAATCATTATTTAAATAAAAAAAATATTTTTTAGGTTTTCGAATTATAGTTTTTCAAATTCGAACTTTTTTATAATTTTTTTTTCAATTTTTTTTTTACTTTTTTCAATTTTTTTTTGTGAAAATCGAAAAGTATATTTGAAACTATTTTTAAAATCTTTTTATATTTTTTAGGTATTTATTTATATATTTGTTAGAATCCTAAATTTCATATTGCAAAAACTTTACTCCACCCTTCAACTCTAAACCCTAAGTTTAGATTAGTTAACTCTATGGATATAAGTGTTTTGTACCCTTCATTAAAATTGAAGATAAAAATGATTAGTGTAGACATGAAAAGTGGTACTACGAATGTAGTATTTGTGGCAATTTCCCATATATTTATACCAAATCTATACAACAAAATCAATAATTTTTGGAAAAATATCAAAAGATAATGACTGTTATTAAAATATTCATTACAAAATGAAAAAAAAACACTCGCGGATGCGTAAATTAAAATCTAGTTATTGTTTAATGACTTATTCTTGGGTTCACCAATCAAAAAGATTGTGTTATTTCATATTCGATATCTTTTTAAAAAAGAAACATATATTGTCAAGTTATATTATGTTTTTTAAAATAAAAAGGTAAAAAATAAATCAATAAAAATAGTAGTTGTTACAAAAAAAATTAATTTTTTTTAACGTGTCATCAAAACACTAAATCATAATTCCTAAACTGTAAACCCTTGGATAAATCCTAAACTCTAAATCAAAAACACTAAACACTAAAACACTCAAGGGTTTAAGATTTATGATTTAGGGTTTAGTGTTTTAGTGTTTAGTATTTTTGATTTAGAGTTTATAATTTATCCAAGAGTTTAGGATTTAGGGTTTAATGTTTTGCTAACGACGTAAAAAATATTTTTTTTTTAAATTCTTTTTTTCTGTAACTACTACTATTTTTATTTATTTATTTTTTACTTTTAATTTTTTAATTTTAAAAACATAATATAACTTGACAATATTCTGTTTTTTTTTCAAAAAAATCGAATATGAAATAACACAATTCTATTGGTTGGTGAACTGAACCCAAAAATAAATATTGTTTAATTGGTTAAGTATGGTTATTGTTCCCGGAAAGGTTTGGCAGGGGCGTATTTGAAGGGTTTGGTCGTTTAAACCGGAACTTTAAACCAGACTAGTTGCCTCATATATGTGTAGTTAATTATACGAGGCAATTCCTATGTAACCGGTTCTTAGCCTTTTTAGTTAAAAGTTAAGAAACAGTTTCTTAACTTCCGCTAAGAACCCCAATCTAAAAACTTCGGGTTAATCATGTTCTAAATGCGTATACACCGTTTGGTTCTTTTTGATTCTTTAAAAATAATATAATTTTTAGTTTAATCAAAATTTAGTTTTGATATGCTTATATTCAAAATATTTGTTTTTAATAAATTTTCAGTCTTTTTATCAACCTACTCATTTACCTTACACTAATAAACTGGAATATTAGCTAAGTTTCTATACCCACCCTTACTTTTATCATTCTCTTTTACCTACACCTAGTTACTTTTATCATTCTCTTTTTTCCTCTTTAAATTTCCTCTTGTAGTTCTCATACTCATTTTAATTTTAGTTGCTATTTTAATTGAGCAGCTACAAAGTCTTTTATTTTTGTTGAAAATAAAAGACGCCATTTTCCAAGACAAGCTCAACTAATTATAGATCGACACATGTGCTCCTTGCTCCTTGCTCCTTGCTCCTTGCTCCTTGCTCCTTGCTCCTTGCTCCTTGCTCCTTGCTCCTTACTCCTTACTCCTTACTCCTTCATTACAGGCTACAATGTAGGAAGATGATCAAATCTTTTGTATGCACTACACTCTACACAGGTGACTTATCGGAGTCATGTTCGTTTTGCAAAGACTCCAAGCTTGTAGTGGTCACGTGCTGAATCACACTTTTCGAATTGGGCCTTTACAAAATTTTCTCTTCTAACAATCTTCTTCACTTATTGTTATAGATATTTACCCAATTTCCTGCTTCTTTATGGGTTTTGACCCAATTAGCTCAAAAAACAATCTTCTTCTCTTCACTTTTTTTCTTCTCTTCACTTTTTAGAAAACATAATATTAACAGGCCAATTTATTTGTTTACATCTTTTTTTTTCCAATAATCAAGACTTTATTTTGAAGAAAATGTAATCTTTAAATATCTTTTATTAGCTCGTGTGAAGTTTAAATCATATAAAACTTTAGGAATCTTAAAATTTAGTCAACTGATTGATGATTTTATATACAGTAGTATTACTTAGTTATTTTCTAGCATAAAATTAAAAATTTAAAAATGTTATATTGAAATATCTTTTATTAGCTCGTGTGAAATTCAAATAAAATATTTGTAGGAATCTTAAATTTGAGATTCTTTACCTAGATAAAAATAAACAAACTAGTTTCATCCAACTAGATATGTTTATTTGATTTTCGACTTGGTTCATTTTGATTTTTTGAGTATCTTTTTATATTATATGAATAAGATACTTTACCTCAATTCTTATTAAGACAAGTCAGATAATACATCTGTGTGGTTCCACCACGTGGCATCTTCAGAAAAACTTTCCCTTGATTTTTGTCTTTTGTCGATGGATTATTACTAGCCAGGCTTCTCTAACAAACTATATGCAATTTTTTCTTGGCCATACTTTTTTGGAAGTTGGCCTTTGTATGACGATTAAATGAACCCACATCTATTGGTTTCTTCTCCTAAACCCCTTACTCGATCAAGAGTATTTAGAACCCGTCGTGGTTGTTGAGTTGTGCAAAACAGTCTCTTGAGGATGAAGAAACATGCCATAGGACTAGGGATTTTTTAGCATAGGATGAAAAGCTTATGTACATGGCAGGCAGAAGTAAACTAACAACAAATCCAACCGGAACCGTTCTTCTTTTCCTCCACGACCCGACTCTATGAGTGGCATCACTAGCCCTAAAGCGGGCCTTCGAGAAGATGATAACAGGGCCAATACTAGTGGATGTTAAAAGAGATTCGGTTGAAGGAAAGCTCCTATCCACAGCAAAGCAAAGGAAAACTGAGAGGTGGAGGGGGAGAAACCTCCGGCGTCGGCACAATCGAAATTTTCTACTTGGTCGCCTTTGTTATCGTCTTTTGGGGAGATAGATTTTTATTTTACTAATATAAAGACCTTTTGGTTAGGAGTGGAGAAATTTATATAGCTTTTAAACTTTAGAGCACCTTTAATGGAAGGTTTCTAAGTAAATATCTAAAGATCAAAATTAAAGAAAAAAAGTAAGATATTAAGAGAAAAGCAGAAGAGACATTAAAATAGAGTTCTGAAACTAGATTTTCTTAGAGCATGTTTATTGGGGCAACCCTAAGTGGTTTCTTAGTGAATAATTAAGTATTAAATTAAGTTAAGAAATTTTGTTAAGAAACACCTAATTTTAGTTCTCCAATGGTAGTTTTTTAATTAAAGGTTCTTATAATTTTTTTTATTAAACATAAACATAGACTTTCAGTATATTGAAGGTTTACGAGCATAAACTTTCGCACGGCAAATGGTGAGTTTACTGATTATGGAAAGCTTTTGATTCTCTTACTGAAAGTTTATGCTTGTAATCCTTATTGGTGTTGGCCCTTGAACATTTTGTTTTACAATTGCGAGACTGAAGCTACCCAACTGAATTTTTATAATTTGGTAAGGAAAGAAGGCTAAATGATCCATTTGCTCTCTTGACTCAGAATCCAAAACTAAGACTCGACAATATTTTGTGGTGGAATGTGGTAAGGGGCCAAATAACTTGAAGAGCGGCTCTTGATTGCGGAAGACTTCAAAATGACATAACCTGATTCGTCGAAATCAATGATTTCGACATAGTTAGCATACAAGCCAGGAAAGGAAGTAGCAGAGACACAGAAAGGTTCAGACATTGAGAGGAACATGTTGAGATCTCCTATGTCATGAGTGTAAACAGCATTTCCTTCATCGTCTATCTTGAACACCATTAAAGCTTTGGTTCTCAATCTAGCAATACCACCCTTGGCGATCTTGGTTGTCTTCTTGTACCACTTGACCAAGAAAGTTTCACCGGTGGGTAGTGACTCCACCAAGTGCTCGCTCCTGCAGCACATATCCATAAGATTCTGTTTAGCCTTGGTCAGCTTGGGCATGTTTGTAAACCGCAATCGCTGAAACGTGGGGTTATTATTGGGTCTGTAGGGATCCCATGAACCGATGAGATGGCCTCCAGATCCGGGGATGCGAAACATGTTGTCTTTCTTAGAAAACATGACACGGGATGAGTAGAAGCAGGGGTTTTCGATCTTGATGTTGGTCCACCCTGGTTTACTTTGAGAGGCTGCTGGTTTGCAAAAGCTGAGCTGAGGTCCCAAGAACTTGACAGCCACGACACAGTCCTCATCATTCTCTGGAGAAGATGATGACATTGACACGTTGGTGATGATCTTGGTTTGGCAATGAGGAAGAGTCACAAGAGGAGGCAGTGGGATGCGTTTCGGATATGTATCAGTTGCAACAGGGTTGAGATCGTCTTGGAGACGCAGGATCCCATCTTCCTTCAGAGTAGCTATCCAGCCATGGGATGCCCCTATCGTTATCTTTGTGCCTTTATCATTCATTAACTCCAGAGGTACCTTCTTCTCCAATTCGGTGCACTTTAGTTCATTGAAATTCATAACCACAAGTTTTCCGAGATCCCCTCCACAACTCTCAGCCACGATGATTTTACAAGGAGGGGTTTGCACCAATGATGTTGAGATTGCTTTAGAGTGAAGAAGAAGAAAGGATCTCACGGACACAGGAGGTTTCCCAAGGCCGAGACTCGAGAACCGTCTCAGAAGCAGAGACATATGGATGTTCTCAAGAGAGAGAAAAGAGAAATTTAGTTGAAGAGTTGATATTGTTTCATCTTCTCCATTAATACAGAAACTAACCTTGGCCACCAAGTATTCGTCTTCAGTAAATGGACCAGACAGAATCTTAACTTGATATTTTCTTTCTACAAGTACCTTTAACTTCCCTTTTTTCTATTCTTTTTTTGAAAAGGGTACCTTTTTCTATTTTCTTTTCTTTTATTTGTCTTTATCCCAATAAAAACAAAAAAAATAACGAAATTAATACTTCGGTTATTAACTTATATATTCAGTAAAAAAAACTTATATGTTCAGTAAACTCTGTCTAGAGTCTAGACTATCTTAGGGAGATGAATTATATTACGAGGGAAAGAACACATGTCTGAAATGATTTAATATTTTACTAGATTTCGGTCCCCGCAACCGCGTGAATGTTTGTTTTCATTTAATTTTATTTTAACATCTATCTTATTAAATTAGAAATACTTTAAATTTTTGTTTGGCAACATTGATAGTAGTAAAATAAATAAATATAATGCTATTTGAAAACATGGATAGCAATAAATTAGGAAAAATAGTAGTGGGCTTATTCTATTAAAAAAATTGGAAGTCTATTACATTATATTAAAAAATAATGAGATTATGTTATTTGATATACATATTCAAATCAAATAATAATTTAAAATTAATTTATATCAAAAATTCATTCAAAAATTGATTTTTACTAACATATTTTCCAATAACCATTATAAAAATATTTTCAATATATATAAGAAAAATACAATACAAAGCCTAATTTCAAACACCAACTTAAATTATGGTTTTTATATTTCAAATTAAAATTTAAAAATATAATATATGTGGTTATTTATATGATTGTATGTATAAAATATTATTAATTATAAGATTACTTATTTGATGGTACATATAAAATACGATGAATTATGTGCTAACACATATTTTTGTAACCTATGATTACACATATATGATATATTATAATGATTAGGGGTGGGCGTTCGGATTCATTTTCAGGTCTGTTTGGGATTTCGTGTTCGGTTCAGATCTTTGAGGATTCGGTTCGGGTTTGGATAACCAATTTAAATTATTTTCAAAAATTTAAAATTTACTATATGCTTTAATTTTTAAAAAATCTATAAACAATAGAATATATTACATATAAATTTGAATAACATATGTCAGAGTACCTAACTTAACATATAAATTGGTTTGGTTTAAATATTTGGATAGAGAATCAATAATTATTTAAGTATTTTTGGAGTTTTGAGTATATTTTAACTATTTTAGATATTTACGTTTGATTATTTGTATATATTTTTAAGTATTTAAACGAACTCAAAAGTATCATATATATTCTGGATGTTTTTATATATAGTAAATCTAAAAATAATTAATATATATAAATCTATTTTGGATACCCAAAATACTTCGGTTCAGATCGGATTAGGTTTCACTTCTTCAAATACCAAAATTTTGAATAATTCGGATATTTAATCAATTTCGGTTCGAATTTGGTACTACTTATTCGGATTGTATCGGTTTGGTTCATCGAATTCGAATTTTTTGTCCAACCCTAAATAGTGACATAAAAAATAAATAGCATCATATTTTTTAAAAGTACACATGCGCGGGCGCGCAGGTCAAAATCTAGTTTTGTATATATATTATAATATATATGAGGTGTGTTTATCACTTTTTAAAACATAATAATTTTACCGTATATTTTTTTATTGAATTGGTTGTTTCAAACTTTCACAAGTTATTAAAAAATTAATCTTTTAGCTTCATAGATTCATATTATCAAGTATAATAAGGTTGTTCAAACATAATAATATTAGAGTATGTTTCAAACTTTCACATGTGTTTATTTCTTCTTATATATTTTTTTGTTTGTTAGATTAGTATTTCATTATTGAATAAATAAATAGAAATATAATTTGGAAAATATTAAAACAATATCATCTCCGAGGATAATCAAACATTCCACAAAATAAGAAAGATAACAAAAACTAAATTTAAAGCTTCGTGTATAAATTTTATAAAGAATTTAATTAAAAATTTAATTATATTTTTAAATGAGCTATATACAAAACACAAATAAATGTGAAATCCGTTTAGTTTTAAAAATGTACATGATTAGGCATAGAAGTCTTGAGAAATATTTATGCTCCTTGCAGTCTCTTTCAAATACGATGGTACATGGTATGGAAGTAAAAATTGATAACAGAGTTTCAAGATCAAGATCACGTTTTTTTATTTGGAAATGATTGATAGTTATTTAGCTTTTACAATGTAGCAATATTGTGTTATATACATATTATTTAGTTCCTATAATCTAGAAAATGAGTTATTTAGACCTATAATAATGATAAGATTATAGATTAAATGTAACATGACTTTCTAGTAATAGGTCTATTAGATCTATTTTTTTAAAAAATCACACATAAATCAAGGTTGTGACTTCTGTTTTAATATATAAGATTTTGGCAGCACCACATTGGTGATGACATCTCTAGTGGCTATGTCTAAAATGTTTGAATACTCTGAATATTTGTTATTTATTCTGTCTTCACACATAAATAATATAAATACCAAAATACAAAGATTAAATATATTTTCCTCCCTGTTACACCACTGAATTTAGTTTAATTTATGTCTTGATTAATTTGTATTAAACATCCTTGTTTGATAAGTTAGTAACTTATTCTCTGGTTAACCATAAAATCTAAGCAAAATGTTTTCCTTTTCAGATTTTAAAATATTAAGACCTTTTCCTACTTCCCTTTATGTTTTTATATCAAACAATGAGGTATTTTTGAGATTATTTGTTAATCATAGTTTTCTCTTTTGTTTAGATTACTCATCCTAATTTTACATTTCCTTTTTGTTTGTCTACAAGACATGTTGAAGACATACATAAATCCAAGAAACTGAAAGCTCTGATTCCCGGAGATCAGTTACTGTGTAAACCTTGGTCAAGGGTACGTGAATTTTTTTGCAATGCTTCTGGTTGCAGTTGTTGAACTCAGTGAACTCAACTACTTTTGGTTGTAGTTTATAAACCAAAACAGGTTTGTGGTTATATACACCAAGGCATGGAATCATTCTGATAGTCAGCGGTGGGTAAAAAACACATACGAATCATGTTATATTTGTAAGAATCAGGTAATGTTTTCTTGCAAATCTTAGCGTTTAATCACATATGGTGAATCAGGTGCGGTGTGATGGGTGTCTATTGGGGGTATCACAACCATATCTTGCACAACTATAAAAACTCACTTCTACAACCATATCTTGCACAACAATACTTTCTACAAGAGGACGAAAGGCGGATGGGGGTCTTTTCGCGAGAAGAAATATTCAAGAAGGAGAAATGGTAAGAAGAGCCATCTGAACATCCTTTCCTCTGTTGTGTCAAGTGTTGAAATGTAACTTCTTTTCAGGTTCTTGAATACCGTGGGAAACAAGTAAGATGAGTCATTGCAAATTTAAGGGAATCAATATATCGTTGGTAAAGGGAAGGGATTGCTATGTGAGTTTAATTCACTTGCTACAGTCTTGACATGTGGTTTAGTATAATATTTCTGAAACTTTCTGTTTGTTTGAGTAGTGGTGGATGCAACAGGAAAGGGGAATATCGCTCGACTAATAATTAATCATTCACATATGGTTATAAAAAAAGAGGAATATCGCTTCTTGATTCTAGCGATCAGGGAAGATCATGCCCCTTCTAACCCATGCATAGTCCTGTTACAAGTTACAACATACTCAAGTTAACAAAAGGACAATACTCCAACAAGCAGCTTTTAGAAACATACAAGAAGACAACAGACACATACCCTTTCATTCTCTGTCCCAGAATATGACCAGAAGAACATGCCACATGCATGGTGGACGAGTTTGGCCTAGAGAAAACTTTCTCAGGCACGCATCCCAAGACTCCTCCAATGGATCTCTCCTGCTACAGCCATGCCGCTCTTTCCTCCTCCCTCTGAAGCAGCTCTGCTCCTCTTCATGGCCATGATGATGACTACTCCTCCGTCATGTCTTCGGCTTCCTCCAGATCCCCTGCCGTCACCGTGTTTGAACGCCCCGCTTGAATCTCTCTCTCCTGTCATCCCTTCGGAACCACCAGACCCGCCAGACATTGCTCTCTTCCATGTAGCCGCCGTACATCTTCTCGCCTGCTCCTCTTCTGCTGCTGCTAAGGAATCCCAAACAGTCTGCTTCAACTTCACTCCCTCTCACCACTGTCTCTGCTCTTACTCCGCTAGGAACCCGTGTCCCAGCTCTGTAAGCCATGACGTGAAGAGGATGAACTTCAGATCTGTGAGTTCTGATGTCTCTGATCTTCATCTCCAAACACTCTCGACAAAGAACACTCAGTTTGAACACCAAACTTCATCTCTAAACCTAGCCGCAAGGGCCTTGTCTATAGTTGTGCAAGATATGGATGTAGAAGTGAGTTTTTGGGTTGAAGACAGTATCAGTTTCAAGCTAGTCTCCTTCCAGTACACAACAAATCAAGGTCTTGAGGACTGGCTTCTGATTGTCAAAGTATCGGGAGTGACTTGTTTTGTCGATGCTCAACTCTTACCCATATACCTTATCTGTTATGCTCAACCAGATCTAGTTATCGAGGACTCCCAGGAAACTGTTTCCTTCTCCTCTGCTCACTGGCTCCTCTACCTTGGCAACATACCTCTCCTAGTTACTGGTACATCCCTTCCAAACGACCACTACAGCTTTCTCACCGTCGACATCCTCCTTCCGTGGTCAATAACCCAACGCCGCCGTCTCTATACAGCACCAACATAGCCCATTAGCTGCATTACTTCATAGCCCAAAACCTGCAGGATGGCATCAATTTCTGTGATTGGCGTGTCTGGCCAGCTTATGATTCTCAAGGACAAGAATGTACTGTACCTCAAAATGCATCTAATACTTATCTGTTTGCGTACCTCCGGTTCACCTAGACGTCCCCCTAATGGGGTGTTCCTTGTGATATCTCCTTCTCCACTGCTATGTGCTCTCATTCCAACAAATCGAAGGAACACTCCAAAGTCTTGTGCAAGGAGACTCGACCGTACTGAAATGCTCTGCCTCTTATCCGACGTTTGCTAAAACAAGCTCAACCAGAACAAGTGTGATGATAATATGCTCAGGTTTATCACGGTTACAAACTATTGGCTTCGACACGGTAATTTTGAGGTCCGAGGTTTTGACACGACTAAACCATTCAGTCCATCATCTTACTCCATTGTCCTAAGCGTCCCTATGAAGGCTAAGCTAGCTTTTGAGATTCACCTGGTCTCAGTGAGAAGCTTTGTTGAGTTTAGAACTTATCGTGTCAAATTCAGTATCAAATACAGTCATATAGGACTTCTTCTTCTCGGTGTTGCCCAAGGTCCTGGAGCTTCTCACTAAAAGCTATTGGCAGGTAACAGTTCAACTGCTTCTTATTGGTGTATCAACGTTGATGTCGACTATCAATTGTTCGTAAGAGCAATCGCCTTAGGGATTAAGGTGAAACTTCTCCATGGGGGTTTTCGTCTTGCTGAGCTTGACTCGCCTCTTATAGACTTTATCTATCTGTGTTTCATAATGCTTTCTATTTTCGTTGAACCGTCGAGTATGGTTCCGAGATCTTCTGCTTCAGTTGTAAACTCTTATGTTCCTTAAGCCTTTCATATAAGTTTGGTGTTACGAAAAAAAAGAACATGACACATGCAGCATCAGGCTACCGTAATATGCCTTAGTAGTAAGGCTACCTGATCATGCCCAACGGTTTGGAAACTTAATGGGTATGTAAAAAATAGTAATAATAATATTTTAAATTTAGATAGATTATTGAATTAAGTTTTGTTTGATAACAAAAATCTAACTAATCATGTATGACATTTGACAGTTTCTAATGAAGTTGTTAAAACATGCATCTCTGCAAACATAGGTTCTGACGTTTTCTTACCTTTTTTTGCCATTTTTTCATTTAAAAAAAAAGTTAAGATACTATGTCCAACCCACCGTTGGACATGCTCTTTATGCCTTTCTTCCTTTTTTTGGGATCGAATCTCTCTTTGTTTTAGGTTAATTTGTGAAATAATTATTATGGAAACAAAATTAATAAAATAATCATACATTGTAAAACGTGAAACTTTGACATGCATTTGGATCTTTTTCTTTGGCATGCACATGGGTATATTACATTCAGTCGCATACGATTCTATTTTTCTATACATTTAGAACAGATTTAGATACAAATAAGAAGATGGAGGGAGGGAGTGGGAGAGAGAAAGAGAAAGAGAGATGTACATTTCTATTATATATTAATAAAATAAAATAAAACATAACAAAATTGTGATTTTTTTGTAAGAAAAATCTAATTATATTACATGTGTAAAATAGTATAAATTTAAAATAGATTTATCAGAAATATTGTATAAAATTATAAAAATATATGTTTGTTTTGAAATTTTCAAAAAATTTGTAATGTGTAGAAAAATCTATATTTTAATATGTAAAATATAGTTTAATAATTGGTTTACAAAAAGTGAAAACAATTAAAAGTTGAAGGAGGAAAACATATTTGTAACAAAAGAAAAATATTTGTTTATACATAAGTGTGTGTGTAAAAGGGCATTATATCACACTATTACATAATTATATAAAGTGTATCATCAAAACCTATGGCTTTATATGGTTAATTTATGATTTTTTTATGGTTATAAAGCCTAATTTCCCTTGTTTTTTTTTCTTGTTTTGCTGGTTTCTTTCAATTTTTGAAATTTCATTTGGTTAATTGATGATTTTTTATGGTTATAAAGCCTAATTTCCCTTGTTTTTTTTGTTTGGTTGGTTTCTTTCAATTTTTGAAACCAACCTGTTTTCTCTTTAAAACCAAAAACAAAACAAACAAAAAAGTCTCCCCTGTTATCTTCTTTTTGATTTTTTTAATCTCCAGGAACTATGGAACTTACATGGTAATGGTACGATATTAACGACCCGATCTCATGTGTGTTTTATCTCAAAGACTTTTTTTTTAACTTTACTTCTCGTTTTCTTTTTCTTTTTGTTGAAAAAGTCATCTTATTTGTGTTGGGAATGTTCTGAAATCTATTATACTAACTCTAGCAGAAGTCGTAATGTCGAGGTTCGACTATCATATAATATTAGGTGGTTGTAATGTTTTGTTAGAAACCGATTATGATCTATGAATTAAGAATTCATTACTAATATTATATGATCCTATAGGGTCACACACCTGAGAAAACTGAATAATAAATATGTTGGAAGATATAATATATTATATGTTAATGTATATATATTTATTTGGACATGAATTATCTTAATGTGATTAAGATTATAATTATAATGGGCCGAGTTGAGATTATTAATATAATGACACGGTCGATTAGTAAACCTAAGTGAATTAGGTCATGTGCCTTTTATTTATATATAGCCTTGCTTGATGAAGCAAAGTGGTGGCCGCACACACAATAACATCTGTGTGAGACAAGTGAACGTGTGCGTAGTAAAGAAGAAAATAGTTTCTTCTTAGCCAAGTAACTAAAGAGATCCAACATAGACGAAGGTGTTCGTCGAGTTTCGAGATATGATCTCAACGGTACTAGCATCCCATTTTAATTAAGTTTGCGTGCGTGTGGATATCGGTAGAGGCATGACATTTGGAGTGCTAAGAAATTTCGGTTTGTTTTATTCATCTTTCCGCTGTAAAATAACCAGGTATATTCGAAACCCTAAGACGTAGATTTGATTCGGTATTGACATGAGATTCTAGGCATATGAATTCATAGGTTGATTTATAAATTGTTATAAACTGATATGAATTCCAACAGTGGTATCAGAGCCTACTTGTTTAATACTGAAATTGAATCTTATTTAATTTATATATTGATATAGATAAATAATTTTGTTCGATCTTGTTTAAATTGTTAATCAACCGAGCCTGTGATAATCGTAAGTTGATGAAAATGTTCATCAATTTCCAAAATAAAGATATGGGTATATTAGATATACATGTATTTTAGAAAGGTTCATATCTTAATTTTGATATTGTATATTACGATTACCCCATACCAACGTATACGTTAACCGCATGCATATAATAATAATTACATACGCATGTGATTCGTAGTGTAGTTTGAATATGTGTAATAGTGATTATGCATGCATATGTTCATAAGGTGATTGCATATTTGATTTAAAAGTCAGCATATATTATAGTAATATTTGGTCGTTGATTTTTGAATAGTTTAATATGCATATTCATTCAATGTGAATCGTATAATATAAGGTAATCATGTATTATTGTAATACATAAAGTGATTCTATAATTAATTTGCATGTGAAACCGATTGAATCAAGTGTTTGGTTTGATTGGTTTAATACAATTGGTTTGGTCCAATTGGTTTGGTCGTTTGATTAGATTTTAATTAGATTAAATTCTAAAATCAAATATATAAATAATTAATTATTTTAATTAGATTAAATTAATACAATTATTTATAATTCAATTAAAATACACATAAGATATGTATTAGTTATATTTATATTTATATTAGATATAAATTTTAAATATAAGTTAAAATTGAATTAAAATTTGTTCCTCAATTAATTTCAAGTACTTTTGATGTCTATCCAATTTTATCAACTATCAAAGCTTGTTTCGTTGTAAGATGGGTTTGTCAAAGCAAGATGTCTGCAATTACATAAGTGAGGTAGATGGTAACAGTTACCATATGAATAGAAGACTGGTTTACTTGACTAGGCTATCAAAACGGTTTTGGGCTTAGAGACATAGGTTGGATAAGACATAAGATGTCGTCTAACAACCAAGAATTATATTTGATATAATTAGCAAAGTGTTGCTTTCTTAAATAGCTAAATATTCGGGCGATGAGCCAAAGCTCACTCGAATTTTAGTGAAATATGGATCTTGGATTATTATATTCATTTGAGGAAATTGTTTGAATATAATATGAGTTTTCTTAATTGTTGAGATTTCTATAATTTCTGAACATCATATTAATATTTCATATTCTTCTATTCCAGCAATGTTAACTCCTCACAACCCATTTTCATTCCAATATGCCCTTAAGAAGGACAAATTGAATGGATCAAATTTCCTCCAATGGTATCGAAACCCGAGAATTGTTCTCAAGTAAGAGTTTAAACCCTACTTGGAAGATCTGAAAAGGAAAAAGACTTTTGAAACATCGTTTAGGGGTATTTATGTTATAGAAGTAAATGTTACTACTTCTGGTTCTGCTTCTTGGGTATTGGATACCGGCTGTGGTGCTCATATTTGTACGAGTATGAATGGCTTAAGAAATGGTAGAATTTTGGAGATAGGACAAGTGGACCTACGCGTGGGAATTGGAGCAAGAGTTGCTGCATTAGCCGTGGGAACACTTCACTTATCTTTACCTTGAGGCTTGGTTTTAGAACTTAAGAATTGCTACTATGTACCTGCTATAAGTAGGACTATTATTTCCATTCCTTGTTTGGATTTGGAAGGATTTCAGTTTTCGATCAAAAAAAACACGTGTTGTTCCTTTGATCGTAATGATATCTTTTATGGTAGCGGTCCATTAGAGAATGGACTTTATATTCTAGACCAAAGCGTGCCTGTCTATAATATCAGTACCAAAAGATTCAAGTCTAACGACACAAATCAGAATTTTCTTTGGCATTGTCGTTTGGGCAACATAAATAAGAAACGCATTCAAAAGCTTCATAGTGATGGACTTTTGAGCTCATTTGATTATGAATCATATGAAAAATGAGAATCTTATTTATTGGGTAAAACGGCTAAGGCTCATTTTACTGGACAAAGTGAAAGAGCCAAAGACTTATTGGAACTTGTACATACTGATGTATGCGGCCCAATGAATATAAATGTTAGGGGAAATTATCAGTACTTCATTACATTTACTGACGACTTCAGTAGATATGGTTATGTTTATCTAATGAAACATAAGTCTGAATCTTTTGAAAAGTTCAAAGAATTTCAGAATGAAGTACAAAATCAGCTTGACAAGAAAATAAAAGCTCTTCGATCTGATCGAGGTGGAGAATATTTGAGTCAAGCGTTTAATGATCATCTGAGAGAATGTGGAATTGTTTCACAACTCACTCCTCCAGGAACACCACAATGGAATGGTGTGTCCGAGAGGAGAAATCAAACTTTATTAGATATGGTTCGATCTATGATGAGTCATGCAGATCTTCCACCATCTTTTTGGGGATAAGCTCTAGAAACGTCTGTGTTTACGCTGAATAGATGTCCATCAAAATCAGTTGAGAAGACTCCATATGAGATGTGGACTTGAAAGGTTCCAAATCTGTCTTTTCTGATAATTTGAGGTTCTAATGCTTATGTCAAACGTATGTTTACTGATAAGCTTGGACCTAAATCTGATGAATTCTACTTCATTGGTTGTCCTAAAGAAACTAAAGGTTATTACTTTTACTACCCCACCGAGAACAAAGTGTTTGTTGCTCATAGTGGTGTTTTTCTTGAGAGAATTTCTTTCTTAGAAGAACAGTGGGAGTAAAGTACAACTCGAAGAAGTTCGAGATACACAGGAGATGGTTTCATCATCTTAGGAAGATGATCAATTAGATTTACGAAGAATCGTAGAAACTACACCCGTGGAACCTGAAGTGCGTAGGTCCGAAAAGACAAGTCACGAACCTGATAGATATGAGGTTTGGGTAACAGATCAACATGATCTATTGATAATAGAGAGTGATGAACTTACGTCCTTTGAGGAAGCTATGATGGGCCCTGACTCCAATATATTGCTTGAAGCAAGCATCTCAGAGTTGGAATATTCGTTTTAATGAGGCAATCAAAGAGTTTGATTTCATTAGAAATAAAGAAGAACCTTGTGTTTACAAGAAGACTAGTGGGAGCGCAGTTTTCCTTGGTGTTGTATGTAGATGACATACTTTGAGGTTGTTTCTTAATGAAAGACATGGGAAAAGCTACGTGTTGTAACGGACGTGAGAAGGAACAGATGCGGAAACAGATGAATAAAAGCGATGTAACTACGACACATATATTTAACGTGGTTCACCCCTAGGGCTACGTCCATGGGCAAAGAGAGATCTTATTATTGGAGGCGATATTGAGCTTACAAAGTGCAAGTTTAGGGTTACTTGGAATACAAGATATATATGAAGTAGCATCCCGTATCTAAAACCCTAGACTTTATGAACTCATGGGCCTAGGCCCACGATCAGATGTAAAATCCATAATAACTTGATGCAACGCTCTTGATGCAACCGAGTCGGTATGATATACGTGATGTAACATCCATCGCCTAGATGTAACATCCAGATTCAAGGCATATCAACAAATCTCAACCTTGACTTGAATCCTCCCAATAACAGATGTACCAGATGCACCTTCAAGTGCCAGATGTACCAGATGCGTTTATATGCGTCAGATGTACCAGATGCGCCATCAGCGCCAGATGTACAAGATGCACTTTCAAGTGCCAAATGCGCCATTAACGCCAAATGTACCAGATGCGTTCTTTAACGCCAAATGTACCATCGCTCTCTTTGCCTCAGATGTCCCTTAAGACCAGATGTGTTGCTATGACAAACCAGACGCCCTTTAACGGCCAAATGCTCAACTAGAGCCAGACGTTCGTCATCAGCTGGATGTCCCAACGGACTAGATGTCCCAACAGACCAGATGTCCCAACGGACCAGACGCCCCAACGGGCCAGATGTCCCAACGGACCAGACGCCCCAACGGGCCAGATGTCCCAATGGACCAGACGTCCCAACGGACTAGATGCCCCAACGGGCCGGATGTCCCAACGGACCAGACATCCCAACGGACCAGATATCCTTGCGGACAAGATGTCCTTGCGGACCAGATGCCCCAACGAACCAGATGTCCTTGCGGACCAGATGCCCCAACGGACCAGATGTCTTTGCGGACCAGATGCCCCAACGGGCCAAATGCCTTAACGGGCTAAACCATATACATGGTGAGATGATCATTTGCAGTGCACAAAGTACTGATAGGTTTACCTGAAGACATCACAAACCTTGTCAACACCTCATTAATATAGGCCTTCTGTGACAAGAACAACTCCTTCTCCCTATCTCTGAAGATCTCCATCCCTAGAATCTTCTTTGCTGCACCCAAGTCCTTCATCTCAACTTCAGAACCCAAAAGCTCCAGCTTCTCGATGTCACACTTCTCCTCAGCTATCATCATGTAATCCACTTCGAGTACCAGACAGATGAACGTCGCATCCTTAAACTTACTCACGTACACACACCAATCAAAAGGACTTTTGATGTAGCACAACTTGATTATATAGCTGTCGAATCTCTTGTACCATCGTCTGAGAGACTGCATAAATCCACAAAGTGACTTCTGAAGCGTACACACATAGTCATCCTTTCCAGGAACTCGACAACCATCTGGCTGAGTCATGTATATCTCCTCTAGCTCTCCATGAAAAAACACTGTCTTCACGTCAAATTGCTTAAGCTCCAAGTCCTGACGTGCTACCAGTGCTAGCAACACTCTGATGAAAGTATCTCTGACCATAAGTGAGAACATCTCATTGTAGTCTACTCCCTCTCTCTGACTGAACCCTCTTGCAACAATCCGAGCTTTATACTTAACTCTTTCTGCCGATGATGCTTCAACCTTTATCTTGAAGACCCACTTGTATGTAACATCCCTCCTCCCCGATGGTAATGTGACCAAATCCCATGTATGATTCTTCTGATGAGACTCCATGTCTCTCGTTGCAACATGCCGTTTCTCAGATTCGGGACTAGAAACAGCTTCCATGTAAGTGGATGACGCATCCACTTCCTCTGCAACCTGAAGTGCATAACCCACCATATCATCAAAGTGATATCTCTCTGGTGGCCTGACATCAACCCTTCTTGGTCGATCTTTCACGGTGCTACACTCTGTAACATCAAGCGGTTGAATCTTCGTAGACTCCAACTGAACATCTTCTACACGCTCCTCTTGATTTTCTGTGTGTGCCTTCACATCGATCACTTCATGATCATCTTGCAGCTCCACCTGTTTATCAGTGGTACCCTTTTCTGCTTGTGAACTGGACCCTGAGCTTCTAACCATAGATGCTTCATCGAAGACACTATTCCTGCTTAGAACCATTCGGTTTTCTGATGGAGACCAGACCATGTATCTCTTGACTCCATCACCGTAGCCCATAAACACTCTTAAAAGTGAATATTTAGCAGATCTACCTGACCACACCTCAGAAGGTATCCTGCACTCGATGTCTGTGTGGGGACCAAAATTTATCAAGAAGCAAGCCGTGTTGACAGCTTCAGCCCAAAACCGCTTCTCCAAACCAGCACTCGAGAGCATGCACATCGCTCTCTGTAGCATTATCTAGTTTATCCATTTTGTAACACCATCCCACTGTGGTGTTCCCCTGTCTGTAAGATGCTTGGCAGATGTTGCATCCTTACAAAACTGTTTGAACTCTTCCGAGCAGAGTTCCAAACCAATATCAGGATGAAGCATATCTTTCTTCGACAGATGTTGCATCCCACGCTCACCCATATGTCCAAGCCTCATATACCATAGCTTAGTCATATCTTTCTCTGGGATCTCTGGCGATGCAACATTTGCTGAACCGGTAACTGTTGTACCCTTCAGCAAATACAGAGTACCGTTCATGAAACCCTTCAGAATCACATCAGAACCCCTGTAGACATTCAGAACTCCATCGCCATCCGAATACTTGAACCCTCTGCTGTCCAGAAGACTCACTGATATCAAATTATTTGTCATTGATGGAACATGCCTAACCTTGTTCAATGTGCAGAATCTACCATCATGTGTCCTGAGCTTGATTGGGCCGATCCCAACAATCTTGCAGGCAAAGTCGTTTGCCATCTTAATCTTGTTGTCAAGTACCTCTGTGTACTCTGAAAACCACTCTCTCCTCGGTGTCATATGGTAGGATGCTCCCGTATCAAGAACCCACACATCAGAAGAGTGTGTGTGTCCGTGCACAACAAGAGCGATGTCGTCGTCAGACTTGGTTTCATCCTCAGCTACTGCAACAGACCCAAACCGTTGCTCTTTCATCTTGGGACACTATGACTTCCAATGTCCCTTCTCTATGCAATAGTTGCAAATATCAGATGCTTTAGGACCCCTTGGAAACGACTTCCTATCTTTCGAAGTCCTTATGTTCCCATGTCCCTTCACACCACTGACAAACAACCCCGATGCTTGATTGTATGTCCCGGAGCTGGATGCCTTATGGCGCAATTCCCGACTATGAAACGCCGATCCAACTTCTTCCAGTTTCACTGTATCTTTGCCAACAATGAACAATTGCACGAAGTTCTCGAAGGAGTTCGGCAGAGATGCCAACAGGATTAGTGCCGCGTCTTCATCCTCCACCTTAACATCGATGTTACGCAGCTCCAGTAATATCGAATTTAGCTTCTCAAGATGGTCGCAAGGCAAAGAGGCGTTGCTTCAGAAGTAGCTTGTTCTTCAGAGATTTTGTCATGTACAAACTCTCCAACTTCTGCCACAAACTAGCAACCATTTTTTCATCCGATACTTCGGTGATAATCTCGTCTGCTAGACACAACAAAATTGTTGAGAACGACTTCTCTTTCAGAGCCTCCAAATCAATTGCTTCAGATTTCTTCTCTGACAATGATCCTCAGATGCCTTGTTGCTTCATAACGCCTGCATCTTGATCTGCCAAAGACTGAAGCTATTTCTCCCATCAAACTTGTCGATCTTCGCGATTATTCCAGACATCTTCTCACCGGATCACAAACCCCGAGCTCTGATACCAGTTTGTTGTAACGGATGTGAGAAGGAACAGATGAATAAAAGTGATGTAACTACGACACATATATTTAACGTGGTTCATCCCTAGGGCTACGTCCACGGGCAAAGAGAGATCTTATTATTGGAGGCGATATTGAGCTCACAAAGTGCAACTTTAGGGTTACTTCAAATACAAGATATATATAGTAGCATCCTGTATCTAAAACCCTAGACTTTATGAACTCATGGGCCTAAGCCCACGATCAGATGTAACATCCATAATAACTTGATGCAACGCTCTTGATGCAACCGAGTCGGTATGATATACGTGATGTAACATCCATCGCCTAGATGTAACATCCAGATTCAAGGCATATCAACACTACGTATATCCTTGGAATAAGAATCTATAGAGATAGATTAAATAAGACTATTGGATTATGTCAAGATACTTATATCGATAAGGTCTTACATAGATTCAAAATGCATGATTCCAAGAATGTCTCACGGCATAACTCTTAGCAAGACTCAGTGTCATTCGACACAGGATGAGCGAGAACGCATGAGTAAAATCCCATATGCTTCTGCTAAAGGATCTATCATGTATGCCAGATTTGTACTCGTCCAGATGTTGCATGTTCTTTGAGCATGACGAGTCGATAGGTGAAAGTCACTGGACAACAGTCAAGAATATCCTCACGTATTTGAGAAATACTAAGGATAAATTCTTGGTCTATGGAAGAATTTATGAGCTTATTGTAAGTGGTTACAACGATGCCAGTTTTTCAAACTGACAAAGATGATTTTCGATCACAAGTTGGTTTCATCTTTTGTCTTAATGTAGAGTAGTGGGTTAGAAGAGTTCCAAGCAAAGCACCATAGGATAGTCTCAATGGATGCAAATGTTGTTGATCCATTGACCAAGCCTCTTCCATGGCCTAAGTATGAGAGTCATACTGCAGCCATGGGTATTAAGTATCTTAAGTTGTGATCTTGATTTTAGTGGGAGGCTTTATGTGTATGATATGATGTTCATATTGATATACATTTGATTATGTATTCAAACAAATGAAATTATTTCAGATTTATTTGATTATTGGATAATTAAATAAATGTCCCAAAATAATTTATATCATTCTTATAGGTCATCAAGTACGTGACTTGATCATGAAACTTTATAAGTGAAAGATGCTATAAATTATTGAGGTCCCTAGTCAAGGTTGTTAACTTGGGACATTAATAACCGAAAATGACTAGTATGTGAGGTGATTGATGACTAAGTTTCATGGAGTCATTCAATATGTGGTATTGAAGTCAATCACATAGATATGTGTTGGGGAACACAGTATCGGACTGACCTGCTATGATAAGATTGTTATATGAGTGTCATAAGAGTTTCTCATTACGACTATAGAGTATAGTCCTTAGACCTGAGTTCGTCATGAGTCTTTACTTGTAGATTAGTTCACTTTGACCTTGTCAAACGTCAGCCGTAACTGGTGATTATAAAGACATTGATTAGGTGTTCTATGAAGTTTGTAAGGAACATGGATGGAACAAGATGGGATTTGTCCCTCTTAAATAACGGGAGATAAATATCTATGGGCCTATCAAAGATTTGATACTGAGAAATGCATGGCCGTGCTCAAACGAGGTGAATGTCAGTCGTTTGTTTATCAGTATAAATCAGAGTTCGATAAACATGATCTAGCTTAATAAGGATGACACTAGTTCTTGCCTTATGCTGAGATCGAGATATAGATACAAAGGGATTATGAGAATGGATGATTCCAGTACAAGTGGGAGATTGTTGGGAATGTCCTGAAATCTATTGTACTAACTCTAGTAGAAGTCGTAACGTCGAGATTCGACTATCATATAATATTAGGTGGTTGTAATGTTTTGTTAGAAACCACTTATGATCTATGAATTAAGAATTCATTGCTAATATTATATGATCCTATAGGATCACACATCTGAGCAAACTGAATAATAAATATGTTGGAAGATATAATATATATATGATAGATATATTATATGTTAATGTATATATATTTATTTGGACATGAATTATCTTAATGTGATTAAGATTATAATTATAATGGGGCGAGTTGAGATTATTAATATAATGACACGGTCCATTAGTAAACCTAAATGAATTAGGTCATGTGCCTTTTATTTATATATAGCCTTGCTTAATGAAGCAAAGTGGGATATATATATATATATATACTTGGTCGCACACACAATAACATCTGTGTGAGACAAGTGAACGTGTGCGTAGTAAAGAAGAAAATAGTTTCTTCTTAGCCAAGTAACTAAAGAGATCCAACATAGACGAAGGTGTTCGTCGAGTTTCGAGATATGATATCAACGGTACTAGCATCCCATTTTAATTCAGATTGTGTGCGTGTGGATACCGGTAGAGGCACGACTTTTGGAGTGCTAAGAAACTTCGATTTGTTTTATTCATTTTTCCGCTGTAAAATAACCAGGAATATTTGAAACCCTAAGACGTAGATTTGATTCGGTATTGACATGAGATTCTAGGCATATGAATTCATAGGTTAATTTATAAATTGTTATAAACTGATATGAATTCCATCAATTTGGTAGGTAGTTTTCCTCGAATACATAACTCAACTTGGCCTTTTTAGTTGTTTTTTTTCAAATCAAAAGTCGAGAGAGTCCATGTTTTTTTAATCAATTTCGTTGGATGAGTAAATCAAAAATGGAAAGTAAACGTGGTTACTTGGGATGAAAGCGAAGAAAAAAAAAGAGAAAAAGACAAAAATATCACTAAATCAAGTTTTTGTTCCCAAACTACCACTCAAGGTCAAAACTCACAAAAATAGCACTTAATGTTTTATCAAAAGTCACAAACTTAGGGTTTAAAGTTAAAGGGTGGGGTTTAGGATTTCGGGTTTAGAGTTTAAGGTTTAGGGTTTAGATTTTAGAGTTTAGGGTTTAGGGTTTAGGGTTTAGAATTTAGGGTTTAGGGTTTAGAGTTTAGGGTTTAGGGTTTATGGTTTAGGGTTTAGGGTTTAGAGTTTAGGGTTTACGGTTTAGAGTTTAGGGTTTAGAGTTGAGAAATGAGGTTTTGGGGATAAGATTTCAAATTTTGAAAAATAAAAAAATTAAAATTTTCAAAGGATAAACTTAGAAAGGTGCTATTTTGGTCATTTTAGTTATTTAGTGCTATTTTGTGATATAAACTTAGAAATGTGCTATTTTGGAAATTTGCCAAAAAAAAAAGGGCTCATATGGCACAACCTGTTTGCTGGTAATCATCCTAAATTGATGGAAATCAACCAATTGAAAGTAAGAAAACGAGAAACACATGAAAATCATGGGTGACTTGTTTCATTAAAAGGGCTCATGTAAGATCTCAAAGGAAGCTTGAAAGTAAGTAGAAATTTGCACGAAAGATCCGAAAGTAGCGGGATGTTTCTAGATAAGAATACTGAGTTACGGCCTTATGGGGCAAGACAATTATTGGTGTTGGTCCTTGAACATTTTTTTTACAATATGCGAGACTGAAGCTACCCAACTGAATTTGTGAGATATCAATCTAAGTCTCATATTGAAAATTAGACAAACAAAAATCTAATATATAAAAAGATGTCCAACTCTAATTAGTATGAGATTTTTTGGGAAAGAAACCAAAAGTAAATCCATGCAGGCGCAAACCTCTAAGGCTCAAAATGGACAATATCGTACTAATAATCGGATAATAAAGAGTTGGACATAGAATTTTACAATCCCAACAATTGGTATGAGTGTGGTCCTTAGTTTAAGGAGGGGGGGGAGGGGGGAAGAATGTGAGATATCAATCTAAATCCCACACTGGAAATTAGACAAATCTAATATATAAAAAGATGTCCAACTCTGATTAGTACGAGGTATTTTGGAAAGAAAACCAAAAGTAAATCCATGCGGGTCAGCCTCTAAGATCCAAAGTGGACAATATCGTACTAATAGGATAATAAAGAGTTGGACATGAGATTTCATAATCCCAACAGAATTTGTATGAGGAATCTTAATGTATAATATGGTAAGGAAAAAATGAGGTAAATGATCCATCTGCTATCTTCATTGTTCTGCATGATGCATAGCAACATTGTAACTGCTTGCTTTATTCTCTGTTCTCACTTTGTGTGGTGTAATAGAAAAGAAAAACAGACTCAAAATCCAAAACCAAGACTCAGAAATATTTTGAGGTGGAATGTGTAAGGGGCCAAACAATGTGGAGATCTACTCCAGATATAGGAGGAACTGAGACTGACAAAATCTGATTCATCGAAATCTATGAAATTGACATTGTTAGAGTACAAGCCAGGAAAGAAAGATACCAAGGCTTTCCCCAACAATTAATGTCAAGTACCTATATCTTTTCTCAAACCTCTCACCAAAAAGCTAAGAAGTTGGTTGCAGCCCTGATGCTGTCTCATCAATCCTTAACCAAAACCCAAGTCCAAGAGCCACATAATAATGCCCAGATTGTCATCTACCCATGCTACAAGCCCTTTCATCTGGTGTGCCATCATCTTTATTGCTGTGATAATTGGTGGCAATGTAATCTTTGTTGGTTAATGGTGATTCACCCGCGAGTTCCCATCATTAGTGTTGAGTATGCTCACCTCGACCTCTTAAAGTAACGGGTTTCCACAACTCTTCCTCCTTTTTTTTTTCTTGAAATCTTGAGCATTAGAGATCGGTTTCTTGTGTTCTTTGCTTTTATTGAACCAGGTATGACATAGTTAGAGTCATGCAGATGCAGTTAACAATTGTGATTCGTACAGAGAACGATAATGCGAAGGCTCCTGCTTTGTTTGATGAAACCAATTTTAAGCTAAGCTATGAAGGTAAAATAATATCGTATTTAAAACAGGATGAATTCGAAGTCGCTAAAGAGAAATCAGTTTCCTCTCATTACGTGGTTCAGTCATCCCCAATACCATTCAGTACAGCAATGATGCAAGCCATAGACTACGCGGTTAAACATTTGGGACTCTTAGTCTCATTTGATTTTTCTTAGGCTTAGACCGTCTGATCATAATTACATCCCATCTTGTTGTACTTCTGCTCATTAGCCTTAGGGACTCTTTGTCTCATTTGATTTTTCTTTTTTAACTTAGTTAATTAGTTTTTAAAATAATTTTGAACAGTTTTTTGTTTTCTAAAATAAACATAATAATTGTTTCATAATATTATCAAATTAACATTCTTGCCCCATTTCCCAAAGATTTATAACATAAAAGAAAATCATGATATTCGAGTTTTCTTGTCACAAAGCATAACCACTTGCGTCACGGCACATACATACTAACCAGTTTTTGGGGAGGTAAATTGTACTATATTTTACATGTAGGTAGGATATTTATCGTCTCTTGGACCTAGAAAACGTTGGACTTAACGAAGTTTTGGGCCTGGACCAGAGCCGGGTGCTAAGGTTTGACATGATCACCGTAATTAGGAATTATTTCTTTTGGAAGCAACCTGAAATAATTGCTTTGAATAAGAATATTTGTGTTTAGAAAAAAAATTTCCTGCAGAAAAATTCTACGGCACTTCTAAAGCACATACCAGTCATCACTTATGTCGTGATTAATTTGTTTTCAGGTGAAGTTTCCACCCTTTTCATTTGCTCACGTAGAAAAGCAAACTTTGTTGACTTGTTACTCAAAGAAAAGTGTATGCATACCCATCAGACCTATACACTTGTTCTGATGGGCAATGCTCATTTAACAATCACCCGAATTTCAGATGTGAACAACAACTACTGACTACTGTATATTTTTTTTTGTAACAAGTGTGTCATAATTATGTTGATGCTGTATATATATTGTAAGGAAACAAAAATGGGCTTGTTCCTCTAAAGACAACTTATCAAAAGTCTTGTAGTATATTACTAACTCAAATGCAACATTCCCGCATTGAACATGATCTAACGAATTATAAACCGTCTCTTGATTTGAGATTATACGATTTCTTGCTACAGACTAAATGGAATAACATAAATATTTTATTGTGCCAAAGACTTCCGATGAAAACTCATTGATTTAATGGACATATGATTTCAAAAGAACAAGATAACATAACATTAGTACACGATGATATGATTAATCTATCAAGATAAGAAGCAACATGAACAAAATGTGTTAGAGATTTGGTGTCGTTTCTTGTTTGCTTGGATGCTCTTTAAGCATACATTTGCTTAAGCATCCTTTTGTATGTGAATCAAGATGAGGTATTGCCTCCATCGATATATTCCTAACTAAATTCATATAAAAGTAAATAACATAATATGACAAACAATATTATAAACAGAAGATATGCTAATAAACAAAAAAAATATGTTATTTAGATGATTAAACAATGTTTAAGGCTGTTTATGAAAAAAACTTAAAACTGACAACCATAATAATTTTGGATGTTATAAAAATCAAGAGTTTTTTTTGTTGATGACAAACAAATTAAGAGAGAAAGATGGAGATGTTAAAGAGAAAAAAAACTTGTTGAACAATACTTGTGCATAAGGTTTAGCTACATTTGCTAGCTAAACAAAGAGTGTAGATTTGACTAAACAATTCCATACAAGGATTCTTTCATGCTTAAGCTGTACATACATATCTATGCTATTAGTTCACTTAATAATATTTATTTAATAAAAAGACTTTCTTGTATGTTCTCCACACCAACACCAACAAGAACATTCTTAGATTTGGAAAGAAGATTTTTTATGAAAGAAATCATTTTTTCTGAGAGATGAGAGTGAGAAATGACGACATTAAAAAGAAGAAGGTGCAAGGAAAAAGGTGCAAGGAAGAAGGTGTTTGCTTTCTCCCTCTCCACATCTTTTTGTGCTCTTGAAGACATGTTTTGTGTGACAACAAACGTTGACCCAAGCACACCCACACAACACCAACACCAAAAATAGGCTTGGAAAAGAAAATTTTCACAAAAAACATCATTTTTTCTAAGAGATAGCTCTAGTTTTTTTTTTCTTGTTTGGAGAAGATAAATGACAACGTTAAAAGGATGAATATGTTTGTTAAAAGGGAAGAAACTGTTTGTTAAAATTACTAATATACCCTTAATTAACCAGTATTAAAATTTAGCCCAATTCAGCTCAATAACAAAGTGATATTGCAAAGATCAACTGTTATATTTCCTTATCACTTCTTGATAATTTAAATATGAAAAACATTTGGTTAGAATTTATGGTTGATCAGAAAAAAAAAGTTATTAACTTATTACTGAGGAATGTTTAAATTAGACAAATTAATCAAGTCGTAAGTTAAATAAATTAAAACATAAGTTAATAACTGAAAGTTAGATCCTCATGTGTGACACCGGAAATTGTTCTCAAGGAATGTTGATAAATTCAGTATTTTTGCGGCCAAGGATATGAAAACTGGAACATGTTATCGTGTGGACCACTTGCTTGCTCAAAGTTTTAAGCTGGAGAAAGATCTCACTATCTCTGCTGAGAACGCAGATGAATTTAAGGATGTTCTTACAGGTCTTGAAAGGTTAAAAGGCTAGGTTGGCAACAAAGGTCCTATGGATGCGTGTTCTAAAGCGTCTCCTGAAGAATACAAAGAGTAGAATTGAAAAGCACATGCGTGTTAAGGGTAATGTATTCAAGAACAAACTAGTCTTGATGGAGAGCATCCACAAATCCATAGCCCTAAAAGCTATAAAGAAGACTTTGTGTAATCAGAGTTTGAGGCTAAATTAAGAGCTACGAACAAGTGACCAATGGCTTGGTCTTAGTGATGATAACTTGCGTTGAGGAACATTTAAATACAACATCTAAATATAAATATAATTTTTCTATATCGTATCTAAAACATTTTTCATTTTACAATTATTATTTGCATTGGGATATGATATCTAGATACTGATTCAATAGTATCCAAACGAATAACATTTGAATATTAATTTGCATCTAGATTCAATGGATGAATACAAAAAAAGAACATGGTCTAAATATAACATAATATCTAAATAGACCTCCGAACAGAAAAATTATTAATATTCAAAATAAAAATGCATACTTAAAATAATAGTTATATTAATAATTATTTAAATACTCCAAATTAAAATATTGAATTCGATTATACCGATCATTTTCAAATATGTTTGGGTGGTTCTGATAGTTTACTGTATATGGCTAGGCATAAACAAAACCACATTGAAAAAGATATTCGAACCAACTCGAACCGAGAAAAAAAGTATTGGTTGTGTTGGTCATTTTCTAATCTCCCTCTGTCTTGTCTTGAGTGAAGCGGCGAAAACAAGAAAAAAGATGGCTCCTTTTTGTTTCTGGAGATTCGTTCTTGTGACCCTTCACTGAAAGTTTAGGTCTTTCTTCTTCACTCTGATTCCTCCTTCGCTGTTGTTTGAATCTCGCCGATTTGAGAGAAATGGGTGGTGATTGGTATGACCAAAACCTCAACCTCCACCTCAACCCAAATAGAATGGAACAAAATACATAGTATAGTACAAATTGGTGAACAAAATAGAACACTCTTTATTAATCGTTAAATGGAACATACATAACAAGGTCACTAAACTCAAACCTCAACCTCCACCTTCCAAATACTAAATCCTAAATCTTGATCACTAAACCCTAAACCAAGTATAAACTATAAACCCAAATAGTATAGAACAAAATACATAGTATAGTACGTATAGTTGTAAACTAGAAATTGATAAATAATGAATTTATCAAACAATCGATGGTACAATAATACAACAACGTAGCATACTATTTAGTTTGATACTTGCAAATGGTACAAAAATATAAGAATCGTACTAGACTATAATTTTCTTTCACTACATATAGTATAGTCGGCGAGTACATCTTCTTCACATCTTTCTCTTTTTGCAGACATGGTGATACACGCATTCACTGGTCCAGAGTAATTATTCTTCACCATACCATATCAATACAGCATACTATAACAATTTAAATAACAACAAAAAAATCAAGATCAACAAAATTAAAGAAACTCAAAAAAGAAAATCGTGACGTCACCTCGTCATACTCTACGGTGCCATTTTCTCCTCCAAACTCAATTCCACAAGCCCATAATCCATGCTCTTTTTTCGTCTTGAGATGAAGTGGTTTGTGTTCGTATGTATGAAAAAGAAACAGAGATTGGAGGAGAAGAGGAAGAAAAAGAGAAAGAGATGTGCACCAATGATAACCACAATCTATTAAATCATTTATTTAATATTTCTTTTAATTAATAATTCTTAGCAGGTTACACATGTTGAATTGAATGGTAATATAGCATTATTACATAAATACATATAATGTAGATGAAAGTTAGGAGTTTTAGTTATCTAATGAATTATAATTTGTTTGAAGGTTATACAGCCCAATTCTCCTATATACTAAACCATGAATTATAATATCCGACTCATACCAAAAGGCGCAAGTCCTCAGCGTGTATCCGATTATAGACCGATAGCTCTTTGCAATGTATACTACAAGATCGTGTCTAAGATTCTTACCAGGAGACTGCAGCCAGTTTTAGACTCGATAATCTCCTCAAACCAATCAGCTTTTGTACCCGGCAGAGCAATCTCGGATAATGTGCTAATCACACATGAAGTGTTGCATACTCTACAGATGTGCAATGGCGGTTAAAACCGATATGAGCAAGGCCTATGAAAGACTTGAGTGGGATTTTATCGGTGCAGTTCTACATAGAATGGGGTTCCATTCGGTTTTGATAAACTGGATTATGCAGTGTGTCGCTTCTGTTACGTACTCTTTCCTCATCAACGGCTCGCCTAGAGGAAGAGTTCGACCGAGTAGGAAAATCCGTCAAGGAGACCCCCTCTCACCTTATCTATTCATCATGTGTAGTGAGGTGCTCTCGGGATTATGTAACAAAGCACAAGAAGATGGATCTTTAAAAGGAATCCAAGTTGCTCGAGGAAGCCCTTACATCAACCATCTCTTATTTGCGGACGATACTATGTTTTTCCTCAAAACCGACAAGAAAAGTAGAGAAGCTCTAAAAGGAATTCTGCTTAGATATGAGGCTGCTTCCAGGCAACTGATTAATGCTGAGAAATCTGAAATAACATTCTCTCGAAAGGCACCATTATCTCTGAAACAGGCTGTGAAGAATGATCTGCAGATCCAAAAAGAAGGAGGTGCCGGGAAATATTTGGGACTGCCGGAGCAGTTTGGAAGACGGAAGAGAGATATATTTACCGGGATTGTACACAGAATAAAACAGAAGGCAAGTGGGTGGTCTAACCGGTTCTTATCTACAGCGGGAAAGCTCGTAATGCTGAAGAGTGTGCTCTCTCCAATTCCATTGACGCCATGACATGCTTTAAGCTGCCACTTTCGCTGATTAAAAGGATCCAATCTGCAGTAACTCGTTTCTGGTGGGACGATAGAGACGGAAATAAGAAGATGGCGTGGGTGGCGTGGGACAAAATGGCCCAACCAAAAGAAAAAGGAGGGCTGGGGCTACGAGATTTTGAAAGTTTTAACGATGCCTTTCTTGGCAATCTAAGCTGGAGGCTGATAAATAACCCGCAGTGCCTACTTAGCCGTGTGCTCACCGGGAAGTACTGCCCAGACGGGAACATCCTCACATGCCAGAGCCGAATTTCTGAGTCTCATGGATGGAAGGGTATTTTAATTGGCCGAGACTTGGCCTCGAGAAATTCAGGATGGCTTGTGGGTGACGGAACTACCATTGATATTTGTCAAGATCCCTGGCTTAATGTGAAGCAGCAACAATGTCTGATGGGACCACCACGGGAAAGTGATTAAAACGTCAAAGTGGCCGACCTGTTTATACCAAACTCGACAGAGTGGGATACTGACAGAATAAGAAAAATATGCCCTTTCGCAGAGGAGCAAATTCTCAAGATTAAAGCTAGTAGGTCGGGGGCTCTGGAAAAGCTATGTTGGTTGGGAACAAAGAATGGAGTATATTTAACCAAATCAGGGTACCATGCTGCTTTCAATGAGACAAATGATGCGGAGAACTTAGAACTAGCTGGTAATTGGAATCAAGAAGTCTGGAACCTAAGAACAGCACCTAAATTCAAAATGTTGATATGGAAAGTGTTGAGAGGAGCATTACCTGTAGGAACGAGGCTAGAAGATCGACATATTAGAGTGGATTCTCGATGTAAGCGATGTGGAAGCCCAGAATCTATCATTCATCTGTTCTATCAATGTGATTATGCAAAAGCTGTCTGGCAAACATCTCCTTTCGCAAGAGAAGTTGATAGTAGCGGAACGCTAGATTTAAGGGAAATCTAGAACCAAGTGAAGAATAAAACCTGCCTACCACCTTCGGGTATCTCATCAGGTCAGTTGGCGCCATGGATAATGTGGGAACTATGGACATCCAGGAATAGATGTGTGTTTTCAAACATCAGAGGAAGAGCAGAGGAGTCTCTTTCGTGAGCTATAGTGATGGCAAGGGAACGGCAAGAAGGACAATTAGTAACTCCAAAGGTGAGGTCTGCAACCAAGGCTGACGTGACTACTGTCTCAGGTGCTATGCTTAGATCTGATGCAGCATGGAGTGAAACACTTTCGCGAGCTGGTCTGGGATGGATCTTAACACAGAATGATGTGTCAACTGGCTTCTCACGGTTGGAGAACAATGTACCCTCTCCTCTCATGGCAGAGGGACTTGCATTACGGGATGCTATTCAAAAAAGCGTGGAACTGGGAGTAAAGAACTTGCAGGTGGAATCAGACTCGAAAATTCTTATCAACAGCATCTTAAACGGCAACGATGTCCCGGAACTTTACGGAATAGTCGCAGATATTCTACTTTGCTCTGTTTTGTTTGATTCTATCTCTTTTAGATGGATTTCTAGAGAAAAAAAATTTGCTGTTGATTTAGTAGCAAAGCAGTTGTTGGGTGTAAGTGAGGCTTTAATGACCTTTAACTAATTTCTATTAAATGAAGTGTGTTTCAAAAAAAAAAACTAAACCGTGAATTAACTATTATCATCTTTTTGATTGACATATATAGTTCTTATTTTATGTTATATCGGATTAATTAAAGAGTGGTGTGGTTTTGTTCAAAGAGAAATACCCTAAAATAGTACTAAAAAAGTTTTGTCACAAATATAGATTCTAAAAATTAAAATGACCAAAATATTTTATTAAAGAGGTAAATATACACTTATACTTTTAGGGTTAACTAATACAAACTTTAGAGTTTAGAGTTAACGGTGAAGATTTGGGATTGAGGTTTAAAATTTTATAAAATAAAAAATTAATATTAAAAATTTGAAAATAAAAATTTGAAAAATAGTTTCAAAAAGTATTTTCGAATTACAAAAAAAAAATTGAAAAAAAAATTGGAAAAAATCGAAAAAAATATTAAAAAAAAATATATATATAAAAAGTTCGAATTTGAAAACATAAAATCTAAAACTATAATTTTTTTTAATTTATATTTAAATATCTAGGTATTAGAGTCTTTTTATTTATTAAATGAAATTTTTTGGTCATTTTCCTTCTTTGGATCTATTTTTGTGACAAAAATTTGAAAATAGTCTATTTAGAAAAATTGCCCTCGTTTAAAATATAAAGGAATTTTATGAAAACACACAGATTAATAATAGAAACAACATAAATATGCTCATCTATGGAAAAGAGTCCGGGTCAGTACCGTGGGAGGGTACTATGATACCACCACACCAGACGCGCGTTTAATTACGCTTTGTTTGCAATGATCATTGTTAGTTTTATTAACTTAAAGCCCTTTGTTTACAGGAATATTATATGGTGTAGTGTCTTTAGGGTCAAAAAAAAAGGTTCATGTCTGTTTAATAAGGGAACTGTATTACTCTTTTAGATTACATAATTATTTTGATTGGCTCAAACTATAAGATAACCACATGTAGGGGTGGGCAAAAAAACCGGAACCGAAGTACCGAACCGAACAGACCCGAAAAAAACCTGAACCGAACTGAACCAAATTTATAAATTATTCAATTGGGTATTAAAATTTTATACCCGAAGAACCGGAACCGAACCCGTACCGAACCGAGAACCGAATAATACCCATATAGAACCGGATAAAAACCCTTATATAATTACCTTTTACGTAATATCTTTATAGTTTATACTTTATTTTATACTCTTACGCTTTTACCTTTTTTTATTGATCATCAATTTATTCTCACAATTTGGATTGTGGTTTCTGAATGAGAAAATCGTTTGAATGCTATTTTGGTATTGGTTTTGATTCAATTATTTGCAAGTACATCAGATTAAGTTGGGTAAAGTAACCATTAAGAACCGAACCCAATTGGAACCGTTTTATTCTGGTTCTAATATGGTTACCAAAATTCAAGAACCGAAAGAACCGACCCGATCTGTCCCGGAATTTTAATGGTTCTCTAATGGTTACCAAACTACAAGAACCGAAAGAACCGAGAACCCAAAGAACCGATCCGAGCCGAACCGAAGAACCGAACGTCCACGCCTAACCACATGGGTGTGGTCGGGTGGCGCATAGCGTCTCAGTGTCCCTAAGGGACCTGGATTTGAATTCGCGCTAACTCAGATTTACTATCCATGTGGCCAGGCAACATGAATATCTAATTTTCCTTGCGAGCAACCGGGTTTGACTACTACTGGTGGTCAGACCCCAGGGAACTAGTCATTGGGTTTTGGCCCGTCGGATGTAAAGATCACATGCTTTACTCTTTTACCAAAGAGCCAAGTTAAGGGGAAGAACGTCTCAACTCACTCTCCTTTGAAACGTAAACGATAGACAGATTTTGATTGTTTGTTTGCGTTTGCGTTTGCATTTGTATTCTTATCAGAAATCATACGTTTTCAAACAAACACCAAGTTCAACTGATACAGCGAGATTGAACCCATTATCATACATTTTTAATATGTTTAAGTTCTATATTTTACAGAACTACTAGTATTATTGCTAGAATCCTCTAGCAGTTTCTGTAAGTAAATTTCCTAAACCATTCTCTGACATCATACATTATCAGATGACATACTTTCAATTTCTTATACATACTAAAAATAAATTATTTTTGGTGATGAGATCTAGTATCAATTTGACAACTTAATTTTTTTAATTTGTAATTTATCATTATTAACTGATAAAATATATAAACTTTAAATTTTTATTTTTAAAACATTTTTCTTAAAACAATTAGAAACATAATTATAATAATTAATAAGTAATGTCAGTCATTGAACAAATCTATTGTTACCGTTAATAGCCAGGGCCGGCCCTGGACTAAAGCAGGTAACGCGCATGCTTCAGGGGCCAAATTATATTATATATTTATAGGGCAGAAAAATTTCTAAAGTTAGTTGTAGTGTAGTGGTCGACACTGCTATTAGTCTAACCAAAAGGGCGGGGTTCAAAACTCAATTCGTTTTTTAGGTGAAATATTTTTATAGTTGGATTGGGCTTTAGGCGCCAAAAACCAACGGACCAGGACTGTTAATAGCTATTGTGATGGCATACTCATGTGGAATTCCATCAAATGAACCATAGTCTATCCTTCCATTACCAAAAACAAAAGAGGAAGTTTGAATAAAAATCATAGAAAATAAGCTAAAACATCGGAGAGGAATAGGACAAGCCACTCTGAGGATAGAAGTGGAGTTGAAAAATATCACTGTCCAGCACTCGAAGTCTATAACACATTTAATGTGGTCCGCGACGATTTTTTTCGTACTCAATTAATTTTAAATGTCTGCGTCTGTACTTTATGTTAAGAGACTAACTTACCGAAATTCCAAAGGGAAATACTTTGAAAGTATATAAATACTGATACTATTCGTCGTAAATATGTATGAAAATATTAATTTTGGATGTGTTCGTTAACGTTATGGTTAGTTTGTATGCATGCAGTATACTGAATCGTGGCAAGTTATTGTTCCCACCAACTCAACTATTGCTGCAACTTCTGTTGTCCCTTTCTGCAACCAAAAATGTATTGCTGAGAGAATTTAATCAGCGATTAGACATATTATAACACCATTGAGGCATTGAGTGATTGAGAACATTTTTAGATACGGTGTTACAAAAAATGTTAAAGCCAGCCTGTAATAATCAATCAGAAAGGCAATAAAACAGTGATAAATGGTTTATTTATGTTTGTGATTTTGTACTCGACCTTTTCGTCAGATTTCCAACGAAGTCTAAACCAACTTTGTCACTAAACCATGATAACATATGTGGTGGACATTGGACACAGCAGATGGTAAGATTTAACTTTTAAGACACTTACGTTGATGCTGTAGCTCAATAAGAACATTGTTTTCTCTTTTTCGTATGACAATATTCGTCACTACATTTAAACACAACATTTTTGCCGACGTATCACTACGTACAGCGCGGCGATACACTGATTTTATTTCCTACTCATGTTTTCCCTTATTTCAATTTTTTTTCATTTGTAAAGTCATACATAACCTTTAAATTGTTGCATAATCTGTGTGGATGTGGACAGAAGAGCTATAACTAGTCAAGAGAATTGTTAAGTATTACAAACATTGACCAGGCGGTTAAAAAGAAAACATTGGCTGTAAGTTTAACCAATTAAATTCACCACCACATGTCAAGACGCTCATGGCATCCTTAGCTCAGAGTTTGGCTAACCGCGTGCGGTAACACATGGGAGACCAGCTTACGTCCCATATCCTCGAGCAAGTTTAACCAATTAGTCAAAAAGTATAGCAAGTCAAGCGTTAAGCGTATCTGGTTATGTGTTTGTTTTTCTTATGGCAATCAAAAGTTTTAAGATATGTTTAAATCTTAAAACTTTCAAGGGTAAAGAGTAGAACCGTGTGGAAACCAGTGCGCGCTGATCCAGTGGTTATTACTTGAGGGAGTTTCGGCCCCAATACGGGAAGCCACATGGATTCGATTCACGCTGACCACCGGAGCATTCACATTCTCTCTAGGGAAAAGAGCAATCCACTACCTTTTTTTAGAACTGTGTGGATATTAGGTCAAAATACATAGTATTATGGAGACAGGATCTTAAATTAAAAATAAGATTTTGGGGATAGTGGTCTCTCACTATAATGGGTCACTTAAAAAGATGCACTTCTCTTATACATTTGTAGGCCACTCGCTAGGCCTGAGACTTTTATCCGAGATCCGGATTCGATCCGAGATTCGATCCGGATCCGATCCGAAAATTCGGATATCCGGAGGGGCCGAATCCGGATCCGGATAATAAAATGTTGGATCCGTCAAAGCCGGATCCGGATCCGGATATCTTGATTTTTTAGTCCGGATATCCGGATCCCTAAGTTTTATTAATAACTATTTCAAAAATAGTAATATCTATATATAAAAACTAACTTTATTTAATATATTTTCATTTTTATAATAGTATATGTAAATTTTATGTAAATTTTGTAATATTATACATAGAAATAATTAAAAACATTATATATGTTTATATTATACATAGAAATAATTAAAAACATTATATATTTTTTATTTTTAAAT
This sequence comes from Brassica napus, assembly GCF_020379485.1. Classification (NCBI taxonomy): domain Eukaryota; kingdom Viridiplantae; phylum Streptophyta; class Magnoliopsida; order Brassicales; family Brassicaceae; genus Brassica; species Brassica napus. Next base: position 11,764,272 of record NC_063445.1, on the reverse strand, counting down.
TATTTTAAATATTTTATATATATTATTATTATTATTTTATTTATTTTAAGGATCCAAATCCGGATCTGGATATCCGCCGGATATTACAATTTTTAGAAGGATATCCGACACCCGGATATCCGAGAACCCCGGATCCGAATAAGGATAATAAAATTATGGATCCGCCGGATAAGGATTCGGATCCGGATACCTTAAAATTGCCCGGATATCCGATCCGTCCCAGGCTTACCACTCGCTATGTCTGTCTCAATCTTAGTTGACTTCTTATAAAGCTGTAAAGGCCGAAATGGATGGATTAATTCCACTATTCTCTTTATTTATATGTAACTATCAATTGTTTGGTACCACGGATTAATCTGCCCCTTAACATTTTATGAATCCATAATTACTTACCTAAATTCAATTTTAAAACAATTTATTTTTCTGCCTAGCAATTGCCTACCATGTTTATATGTTTTTCGGTTTTACTTTTTGACTAAATAATTTTTATACATATTCATTATAAAATTTACATTCGCTGCTATACAGATTTAATAATTAGTTTGAATTTTCGCATTATCATTTAATTTGCGAAAATTTTCAGTTATATATTGATAAAGGAACATGTAAATCAAATTATTGCATTAATAGTGTGTTCAGATTTTAGTACTTGTACGGTCTTTACTTGAAAAGTAGTGTACCTCTCGGTATATAATTTCACGTTCGTTATGAATCATCAACTGCAATAAAACTAAGAATAATCACGTACGAGTTTGGTATGATCCCATATTCCCCATCTTACTTTTTGATAATGGACCCAATTATCTAATTAGCAGCAGAATGCAATTGCGTTGGTAAGTGAACTTGACTTATGAGCACAACCTAAAATACAATACAGCTGTATGGAAGAAAGTGGTGAAAGCAGTGGGCATAAAAGTTAAAAACATAGGTAATAATCGATGATACCAAATGATTAACTCGTTTCCTTTAGAGAAAGATATTGCTTCTGACTAAAATAGTTTATATCCTCTAGAATAAATAGCACTTTGATATACGGAAGAAACTTATTTGATTAGTGAAAATCAATTTCAAAAGGTAAAATAAATTAAAAAAGAAGAAGAGAAAACTAATATTTGTAAAAACTAGGCCTGGGCGTTTTTAACTCAACCCGAAGTACCGACCTTAACCCGAACAGAAAAAACCGAAACCGAATCCGAACTTTTTTACAAAAATATCCGAATGAGACTTATGAACTTACTACTTTGGACTTTGGTTATAACCCGAACCGAACCGAAATCCGAATTAGGATCCGAAGATATCCGAAATTAGTTAAATATGTTAATGTTTTTATATATATTAAGGTGATTTAGACATTTTAGAGTATTCAAAATATTTTTGTAGTTTGTTTTATTTGTTATTTTTAATACTTTTTAGTTAATTTAGATAGTTTAACTAATTTTTAATTAGATTTGTAAATAATTTATATATTTTAAAAAAATTTTGGTCAATTTTCGAGGTTTTTAAAAATATATTTTTGTACGATTTTAAACATTGGTTAAATCTGATCCGAACCAAACCCGGAAGGAACCGAACCAAACCCGAACCGATAGTTAGTAAAAACCGAATGGTACTTATGAGCATAACACCGAAAATCCGAAAATCCGAATCACCCGGACCGAAACCGAACGTCCATGCCTATTAAAAACTGAGGAGGACGTTGACAAAAAGAAGAGAGTAAACACTGAGGAGGTAAATACTAAATAGCTTGAAATTTGATATAACACAATCAAAATAAGGAGATACTCAAACTTTTTAAAATAAAAGTTTTCTGAAAGAGATCCAACTTGCGAACGGCTTAAGATTAACATCTGTTTTGACGGAAGGAATCTACGTTAGGAGGAAGTAGGAACAAAAACGTCGAAAGTTGCTTTCAAAAATTTATTATATTAATTTATTTTCAAATGAAAAGTTGCGCATCCAAGATATCAAACCCTGGTCTGTACCGTGGGAGGGTACTATGATAACATTACACTATGCGCACTTATAGCGGTTTCTAAAATTATTTGGAATATAAATGCTTATTAATAGTTTTTTATCACTTTTTTTATCACTAAACGCTTGTTAATAGATATTCTCCATTTAGTGACCACAAAACAAACTCATTACGATTCTGTTTGATTTACAAATTTTCATTTTTGTAGACAGAGATGTTGAGTTAATGTTTTCAATATGCATATGAAAAAATCTGTCTTTTTTCACGAGATTCACATGAAAAGACGTACTAATGTGTATATATATATTTCTTATACTGAAGTGAATATATGTATTTTCGACTGAATATTTGTATTTATATTTTCGAATGTATATATATATATATGTATATGTATAGTGACAAAAATAGTATTATACGTGAAAGTTATACCCATCAGTCTATTTGAGAGTGATAAGCTTAGTTGGAACTTGGAAGCCAAGATTAGCCAAAAAGCTTTAGCCCTAACATTTGTGTATATATGGTCAAAAAATGTAGACCACTTTAAACTGATGAAATATGTTACGTTTCTTGCGTCAATCATAGCATTTTCTCATTACGAATTCGAGCCACAATAAATAACCTTTTATCGTTTGGCTTTGCACAGCTTACATTCAAATAATCGATGTTCGCATTTCACTTGGTTGCAACTTGCAAGATCATATTCATATGCATTGTGTTTCAAACGTTATTGATGGAGTAGTTGTCCATAGTCCATAGAAGTTTTGTATCGAAAATAAAACAAGCCATGTTGATAACCGGTATACCTCGAAGTATTTTTATACGGTACATTTGGTATCGTCTAATTCATACAATTAGAAGATAATTAAATGTTAAACATCTAAATTGTGGGCAATGTCATGCAAAAAAGTGGGGCTTGTTTGTCCACAAGCATATAAATAGGTAAGCGTTAAGTGTCCTTTTTAGGAGACGTAACACAATCAACAGCTGAGTTGACTTTCTTTAGCATTTCTAGGGTTTGTGGGTTCATTGCATGCATTATCCCAATATCATCTGATTTCATGTCATTGTTCTCTTTTAAAAAATAAAAGTTCTTGCTACTATATCGTCATCATCATCTTGATGTTAGCGTGCCGCTGTTTTCAACTTTTTGTGTGGTTGTTTCACAATAAACAATGTCGATGTTTACGTGATATTCTTTTATTTTATAAACTTATTAATTTTGATAAGGGCTTTACATGTTTTCATTATCATACACAGAAGCAACCATCTTAGTCATGGTCATCATCATCACTAGCACGACCATATTCTATATGGACCAAAACAGTTTCCACCACATAAAACTGACAGTTTATAAAATGGAAACTAGGCTTCTCCACTCTTTTCCATACCAAAACCCATTTCTCCTCATTTTCCTTTAATTAATTACATTCTCCCCTAAACGAACAAAGAGTAATTAACCATATAATATGCCTCTTAAGATCAGACCCTTATCTTTCCTTTTCCTCATGCTCATTGTTTGCTCTTCATCATTAGGTAAATGTATCCCTATTTCATATTTTCTTCCATTTTTAGTCTTTTTACTTTGTGTAAAGGTATGCTTATCGGCCTTGCGGCTCAATTTAATCCATCGCCTAGTCTGAGATCAGCATTTGATATTATCTTGTCGTACATTTCCTCCCTTCTTCATTGTGGAATCGGAAGCCTAACTACTGTAGAATACTAGCCTTAATACTATCGTTACCAAATTACTATTGGAGTGGTGGTGAATATATAGAATAGTAAAACACATCTTACTTAACTTGTTTGTGTTGCAATATCTCAATCTGTTTTGATTATTGAATAAGAATGTAGAGTCCGCTGATACAAAGTTTTCTTTTCGCAATAGTGAAAGGCTCTGTCCAGCTTGAAGGCGCAAAGATGCATGAGAGTTTCATGCTTTACAAGGTGCCGGATTTTTTTATATGCAAATATTTATTTATACTGTTTTGTGTCCAGAGAGTGATAATAACACATATACACACACATATATATCTGATATTTTATATTTTTATAGAGTGAGGAGGTGGAAGTGAAGAAGATCTCGAGTCACAGGAAGTTGATGTTCCACTCGACTACGGACTACGACACTACAAGAAAACAGCAAGGATACTGAGGGAAAAAATCGTCGGAATTTCAACGGAATAACGTTATTCCGACGACATACCGACGAAACAAGTCCTCGAAAATAATTCCTCGGAATTTCTTCTTTCCTCGGAAATCCCTCGGAATTTTCCGACGGAATTCCGAGGAAACAAATTTCCGAGGAAATTCCGAGGATCACTAGTTTGTCGGAAATCTCCTCGGAATATACCGAGGGAGAACTTCGTCGGGATATTTCCTCGGAAATTCATCGATCGATGCGTTTTTGGACATTTATCCATCGATCGATCGGAATATACCGAGGGAAATCTTCTTCGGAATATTCCGAGGAACATGTCCCTCGGTATATTCCGAGGAACATGTCCCTCGGTATATTCCGAGGAACAGGTCCCTCGGTATATTCCGAGGAGAGGTGTCCCTCGGTATATTCCGAACGTTTTTTTATAAACAGATCGATCGATGGATTTATGTCCAAAAATGCATCGATCGATCGAGTAAAAAATATAATTAATTTCCTCGGAATGTAAACAATATTAATTTTTTTAAAAAAATTAAATTTTTGAAATTTAAATTCGAAAATATAAAATTAAAATTAAAATTGAAATCATATTAATTAATATTCAAAGTTTCACAAATAAAAATAAAACATTCAGAGTATTTGGAAAAAACAAAAACTACGGGTCTGGCACGTCCGGGAACACCTCGTTCGGGTACATCCTCTGCATCATCTGCATCATTTGCTGGTTCAGCCTCCTCTGTGCCTCATAGCCCGCCTGTTGAGCCGCCATCTGGGTCTCCAACAAAGATATGCGATCATCCTTGTCCTTCAACTGAGCCGTAAGTACTTCTGGATCAACAAAGGGCGGTGGTGCAGAAGAAGGAGGAACCGACCGGGTGCGACGACCCAAACCGACCAAACGTCCCTTCTTCTTTGGAACCGACTGAATAGAAAATAGCCAAATTTACAAATTTAAACCAAGAAATAAATGAATTGGACTTTAAAAAAAAAAGAACTTACGGATTCAACGATTTCGTTGATTCGAAACCGGAACAAGTTGGTCGAAGCCGTCGAAGCGTCATCCTCGGTTTGAAGCTGAGACACTTCGTCTACCACCTGAGTTTGGACCAGGTCGACCACGTCCCTCACAAGACCGTCATCAATCTGGCCGGTCTTCTTGTTGGTATACGCCCTCCTCATTAGGGCGAGATCATCAACCGGCTCGCCATCATTTTCTTCCGCCTTGAAAAAAAACATAAATTAAAGAAACATTAGAAATTAGAAGAAATGCACAGTAAATTAAAATTCTGAAACTCAAATAATTGAAGAAAAAGCGGTTGAACTTACCATGCGATCTCACAGAGTGGCAATAGATTGAGCACCCAAGTTATGCTTGTAGATGCCCTTCCCTTTACGGTCGCTCCTACGGTTGGTGGAGTTGGTGGAAGAAGTTTCTTTCGTCTCTTCCTTATCCCAATGCGCACACAACTCCTTCCAGACCGTGTCGTTCATCGACTTTGGGACCTTTTAATAAAAAAGAAAAGAAAATAGTTTAATAAATTAAAAAATTGTTTAATAAATTAAATCGAACCTTATTGATTTCCCACTTCTTCTTCCACTCGTGGATCTGCTTCCCATAGTTGTCCATAACTTTATGGACGAAGTGGTGATAGATAAAGAGCGTCTCATCGGAATTCCAGTTGAACTCTTGCTGGAAAAAAAAACACAATTAGTAGAAAATTTATATTAAAGATTAAAAATATAAGTAAAAAATTAGAATACTTACCGCAAACTGACGAAACCACAAAACCTGCTTGTCGGTAGAGAAGTGAGTGAAAGTCGGATGTCCCCTGTCGAGGGCCGAGTACATCATACGGTTGATCCATGCGCTGATCCCGTTCCCGGATCGGTTGAACCTAATAAAAAGAACAAACGGTTAATAATGAATCCAAATTTAAAAAAAAAATGTTTAATTACCATGTTTGACCCCGTCCATGTGGATACGGAGTGAGATACGGAAGATGGTCACGACAGGGCTGTTGAACCAACTCCGCAACAGTCATCACTCCCGGAGGACCCGGAGGAGCAGGAGCGGATGCAGCAGCGGATGCAGCAGCGGGAGCGGATGCAGCAGCGGGAGCGAGAGGAGCATGAGCGGGTGCAGCAGAGGGAGATGTATGGTTGGAGCTGTGGGGCGAAGGGGAATCCTGAAAATGGCTGGAATCCCGAGACTGGCTTCCCGTACCACCACGACCACGACGCTGTCGAGGCCGGGTCTGATCATCATGAGACCTGTAAATTAAAAAAATATATTTAATAAATACAGAAATATATAAATTAATTTTAAAAAAAAAAAAATCCCAAATAATTTAATCACAAAAAAAGATTTATAGATATTAAAAATATTTAATAAATATATAAAAATAGTTCTAATAAACAAAAAATAGTTTTAATAAATAAAACATAGTTTAATAATTACAAAAAATAGTTTTAATAATATATATATATATTAAAAATAATTTTAAATCCCAAATAATAGTTTTTAATCACAAAAAAAGTTTTATAGATATTAAAAATGTTTTGTAAAATCCAAAAATCGAATTTATTTACAAAAAAGATTTTGTAAAATCCAAAAAATCGAATTTATATAGAAAAATCATTTTGTAAAATACAAAAATCGATTTTATATACAAAAATCGATTTTATAAATACAAAAAAAATAAAAAAATTATAAAAAAATTCTAAATCGATTCAACAAAACAAATTATTCAACCAAATCACAATTCTAAACCTATTATACAACCAAATCACAATCCTAACCAATCACCCTAACAAAAATCTATCAAAACTACACAAAAACCTAACAAATAGAACCTAAGAGAGTGGGATAGGGTCCTTACATGATTTGTGTAAGAGAAGGGGGAGATCGCCGGAGATATCGTCGGATTTCAGGGGGAAATCGCCGGAGAGAAGAGAGGAGTCGCGCAGAGGAAGAAGAGAGAAATGGGGAAGAGGAAGGGCCTCGTGGTTATAAAACCTAGGGTCCGACGGACATTATCCGTCGGAATTCCGTCGGAATTCCGTCGGAATTCTAATTTCAATTTTCGCAAAATATTTGCCCGGTAAAATGAAAATATTCCGAGGAAATTCCGACGGAGAGTAAAATATCCGTCAGAATTTCCTCGGAATATTCCGAGGAAATACCGAGGAACTAGTGTTTGGGGTTTCAAAACATCAATTTTTTTTGCCGTATTTCATTTCTTATACAATTGTAATGCATACCATTGAGGATTCTTTGTATAGATGAGCATAAACCATGAAATAACAAATTTCAAAACTAATTGAAAGTATTCCCTTTACCGTTCATTAAAAGGTATAAGTGTTTCTCTTATATTGTGGGATTTCGTTCATACAATCGGAAAAGTGTTAATTATACGGTAAGGAACAAATTTTTGACTTCATAATGAACGTAAGACACTTAATAAGGGTTATCAGACCAAAGGCAAGGCCGTGGTTGATGAAGAAGGAGAAGATGAGGCTGCACAAGCCATTCCAGATGATTCACAACCCCATCAGCTACTCCCATCAGACTCCAGCCAGTACAAGCTGCAAGAGCTTCCACCGAACGCCACTTCGCGCCAGCAACAACATTGGAGAGATCAGAGCATAAACACAAACAACGACATGCTACACAAGATCTGGGCTGCCATTTCACGTATCAGGCCGTGTCGTTGCCAAAAGGATGATGTAGTTCATCGGGACAACTCTCCATCCAGCTCTGGTTCGGGTTCGAGTGGTACACACAGGGTAAGAAAGAGGTCCAAGAGACCCAAAGATGCAGGAACATCTGGAGCAGGAGACGAGGAGTAGGAGCTATCACCGGCCAGTATTGCCATTTGATTTCCGACCGCGCTATTTTATTTTCTTTTCTATTCTAACGTTTTATGGTCTTATTTTCTGTTAATTTTGAACTTAGTTTTTTTTTATTTTTTTTCTTAATTATGAGTTCGTATTTCTTTTACATGGTTTCTTCGTTTTATTTGGTTGTGTTTTGAGTAGTTTTTAATTCGTATTCAGCTTTGCCTTGCTAGATAAACCAAATAACTAATATCCGAGGAAAGAGGTTATATCAAGTGTTCCTCGGAATTTCCTCGGAATTTCCTCGGTATTTCTTAAAAAAAAAATCAATGGTAGTCTGTTTCCGAGTCATCATCACCAGATGAATCTGAATCTGGATCTTGGTGAAACTCTCCAATCACTGGTTCATCCTCTATGTGAACGGCGGCTTCCTCTCCGAAGTCGGTTAAATCGACTACAAGGCCAACTCCAGCTAAATCTTCTGCTGCACTTAAGTTGCCGAATGTGCTTGGTTGTAGTGGGTCTTCCAGCTCAGAACTTCCCTGAACTCGGCCTCTCGGGTTGAGTCTTGTAACAGTAACCCATGGATCATCTCTGTTCCTTACCTGGGGGTACTTTATATAACAAACCTGTAACATTTAGAAAAATTATAAATTAATACACATGATGATGAATCATTCTGAATAATTAACATTTAATTACCTGATCGGCCTGAGAAGCAAGAATGAAAGGATCATAATATTGCAGCTTTCGCCTCGAATTTACTGATGTAACACCAAATGCATCTGTTCTCACACCTCGATCTGGAGTGTTGTCGTGCCAATCACAATAGAAAACAGTACAGCGCAATCCAACCATGCCCAAATACTTGATTTCCAAAATCTCATGTATGTGTCCGTAGTATACATCATCTCCTGATGCAGAACAAACGCCAGCATCATAAGTCGTACTCGAACGTCTCCTCTTCTGAGTTGTGAATGCATATCCTCGAGTACAAAATCTCGGATATGACTTCACAACAAAGTTTGGTCCAACGACCATCTCACATATCCAATCGTCAAATGTTTCACCTCTGGCCAAACCAGCAGACACCTATTAATAGCACATATATATATGTTATATCAATAAATGTGAATTAGTATAAATATGTGATAAAATATATTTTAATTTGTTTAAAGCACTCACATAAGTAAACATCCATCCAGTAAATTCTCTCTGCTTCATTTCTTCTAGTTCGTCCTCTGTGGCGTATCTATACTCGAACCGCTTTTCTGCCATGAAAATCCTGTATATGATGACAATAATGTAATTAATTAAGATTTAAATTTCAACTTGTTAAAAAAAAAATTTGTAAGCTCATTTATTTACCTCTCATATTGAAGAACGTCTTCGCAGTTGGTGAGCAAATATGTTTGCAAATGACTGCGCTCCTGCTCAGTAAGTCGACGGTCCTTTGGTTTTCCGCTAAGTCGTCCAACGTCTGTGAAAATGTCTGGAACCGTAACATAATATGTTGCCCGTTCGCCTCTATTATCATGCCGAGCAGGTCTTCTTTTTGGTCTGAACTTCTGCTGGAAAGTAGTACTCGGCAAAGTTTGAAGTTTCTTCATTCATCATCTGTGCGACTATAGAACCTTCCACCCTACTTAAATTTTTCACCATCTTCTTCAAATGGAACATATACCACTCATACAGATACATCCATCTATACTGCACAGGACCACCAAGTTCCAATTCTCTTGCCAGGTGAATAACAAGATGCTCCATAACATCAAAAAATGAGGGAGGAAATATCTTCTCAAGGTTGCACTGAATCACGGCTATGTTAGTCTTCAAATTTTCAATACCTTCAAGAGTCACTGATCTCGTGCATAAATCGCGGAAGAAACCACTATCCCTGCAATTGCTTCATGAACATTTCGTGCTAATAGTTCCTTGAAGGCGAACGGAAGGAGGCGCTGCATCATTACATGGCAATCGTGGCTTTTCAAGCCAGTAAACTTTTCTTCCTTTCTGTCGATACAGTTACGCAAATTTGATGCGTAACCGTCTGGAAATTCCACATCGTTTGAAATCCAATCAAAGAACGCATCTTTTCCCTCTGCATCAAGTCGGTATATGGGAAAAGGAGCCCTACCATTCTCATCAACATGAAGTTCTGAACGAGCACATATATCGACTAAATCCAGTCTTGACTTCAAATTATCCTTTGTTTTACCTTGAACATTAAGGATCGTGTTCATGAGATTGTCAAAAAAGTTCTTCTCAATATGCATGACATCTAAATTATGCCTTAGCAGATGATCCTCCCAGTATGGCAGATCCCAGAAAATATTTTTTTTGTGCCAGTTATGTAGTTCTCCAACAGCATCTACCGGAAAACGCTCATGTCCACCGACGCCTGGCGTCCTTTCTGCACCAAAATCTCTTAGTTGTATCTTCAAATCTTTCCCAAAAATTTCCGGAGGTGGACTGTCAAACACCCTCTTGTTCTTCGTAAACAAATTCCTACTCCTACGATATGGATGATCAGGTGGTAGGAATCTCCTGTGACAGTCAAACCAACACGTTTTCCTTCTGTGTTTTAGTTGGAAAGCATCAGTGTTATCTTGACAATATGGACATGATAGCCTTCCATGCGTTGTCCATCCAGACAACATACCATATGCTGGAAAATCACTTATTGTCCACATTAGTACTGCCCGCATTTGAAAGTTTTCTTTACACGAAACATCGTATGTTTCAGCACCTTGAGCCCATAGTTGTTGCAACTCATATATTAGTGGCTGAAGAAACACATCAAGTGATCTCTTAGGATGCTCTGGTCCGGGAACGAGAATCGAGAGAAACAAAAACTCTCGTCGCAAGCACATGTTTGGGGGTAGGTTGTATGGTGTAAGAATGACGGGCCATAGACAATACTGTCTTCCACTCTTGCCAAACGGACTGAAACCATCAGTACATAATCCAAGGTAGACATTTCTTCTCTCATACGCAAAGTCGGGATACTTTGATTGGAAATGCTTCCACGCTTTTGCATCTAAAGGATGTCTGATCTCACCATCTGTTGAGTGCTCCGCATGCCATCTCATTGGTTGCGCTGTGCGTTCAGACAGATACAACCTCTGCAACCTTTCCGTCAAAGGTAAATACCACATCCTTTTATATGGCACTGGAACTCTTCCACTCGTATCTTTATAACGAGGCTTTCCACAAAATTTGCATGTAACCGCTGTTCATCCGCCCTCCAATAAATCATGCAGTTGTCGCTGCATACATCTATTACCTGATACGATAAACCAAGACCAGCTACGAGTTTCTGAACCTCGTAGTATGAACCAGGAGCTACATTATCCTCGGGTAGAATACCTTTTACAAAATCAGCAATCGCATCCACATAGTCTTCAGCCAAATTATAATTTGTTTTAATGCCCATCAATCTTGTAGCAGATGATAAAGCTGAATGACCATCTCTGCAACCTTCGTACAATGGTTGCTTTCCAGCATCCAACATATCATAAAATCTCCTAGCTTGTGTATTGGGTAAATCTTCCCCTCTAAAATGATCATTTACCATCTGCTCAGTACCTACACCATAATCTACATCCGTTCTAATTGGTTCTTCTAATCTAACCGCTGGCTGAGGTTCGCTAGTACTACCATGTTCATAATCAGTTTCCCCATGATGATACCAAATTTTGTAACTTCGTGTAAACCCACTCAAATATAGATGAGTCCAAACATCCCACTCTTTAATAACCTTTCTGTTTTTACAATTAGAGCAAGGACATCTTAACAAACCTGTTTTTTCTTCCGGTTGTCGGTGAACTAACCCCATGAATTCGGTTATACCTCGTTGGTATTCTTCCGTAAGCAATCTCGTGTTCGGATCCAAATGAGGTCGATCGATCCAATAACAAAAATAATTTGAAGAAGACATATTTTTTATGAATCAAATTCGTGTGTAAATAGAGTAAGAGGGATGATGAAGATATGGAGTGAATGAAGAGGAAGAGGAGTGCTTGTATTTATAGTTTAAATCCTGCCGACAGACCGAGGAAATTCCGACGGAATTTCGACGGAAAAGGCTAGTTCGTCGGAATTTCCTCGGAATTTTGTAAAATCCTCCAACGGCTCTCCAACGGCTATAATATTTCCTCGGAATTCATCGGTTTTTTCCGAAGAACACATTTTTCCTCGGAATTTCCTCGGAATATTCCGACGGACTGATATTTCCTCGGAATTCCGTCGGTATATTCCGAGGAAAATCCGAGGAAACCCAATTTTGTGTTTCCTCGGAATATTCCGAAGATTTTATTTTCCGTCGGAATGTCCGTCAGAATACCACTGTTTTCTTGTAGTGCGACGACGCAGGAGCCAACCCTAAGCACGACCCAAGAAGGAGGCCCGGAGGCAAGCCTTGAATTATTCAACATACGATTCTCTCTCGCTCTCTATATATAAATTAGCCTATATATAAACACATGCACTAGTATCTATATATATGAGTGTATGTATCCTATTCTGACATTTTGTTTGGATGAGATCGTTGTACAATACCCTTCGGAAACGCTTCGTGAAAGGGGGACTAGTTTTTTTTACATAGACTAAACAATGAATGAACTATTATCATCTTATTTTTTTATTTTTTTTTGGTAAACGGCAGAATACATTAGTCTCCTACTCTTTATTTCAAAACAAAATGAACAACTACAGGCAAACCTGCCGAGTTCTAGACATCCCGTTATAATCCTCCAACAAAAAAGGAGCAACATGCTCTGGAACCGACTCAAAATAATGTAAACCAAACGGTAAAGAAAATGCATAGTTAGCTAATCCATCTGCTAGACGATTATCTTCCCTATACACGTGAGAAAATTTGACTAACCAGTCTCTTGAAATAAAGCCATAGCACAAACGTACTAGGAAGGACAAGGGATGCGCATCATGAATCCCTGTCCGAAGAAAGCCTACCTCACTTTCAGAATCTACTTCTACCTCCAGCCTCCGAATGCCACGGTCCCATGCTATGCACAGGCCATAGTACACACCCCACAACTCTGCTAAACTCTGCTAACGGAGCAGAGCAAACGCCAATGTTAATCGCAAAGCCCCCTTCCCACATCCCGTACTTGCCCCGCACAACTCCTCCCGCAGTAGCCAGACCAGGATTACCTCTAGCTGCTCCATCCGTATTCAATTTATACCAGCCGCTCTCAGATCGCTTCCATGCTATCTGCTTCTCTGCCCGACCCCCAGCAACTGATCTCTTACTTAGGTTCTTGTTCGCGTCCATCACTTCTCAGTCTTTGTCTCTAAAATACTGCACTCTATCTCGATATTTCCATATATCACCAAAAACATACCCACATCTCCATTTCCAGCACCACCACACCGTAAGTGCAAAGATTGTTGGCCACTGGCTCCCATCTCCTGGCTTATCTCTCGCGAGATTCTCATAGAGCCATTCTAGAAGAGGTAGATTGAAGAAGCGATGCTGTCTACTCGGGATAACACTCTTCCTCCATAATCCTGCTGCTGCCGGGCAATCTCGAAGCACATAGAGAATAGTTTCATTTCCATTTTTACACAGACTGCACACTCCATTATCACTCAAGTGTCTACGCTTTCTCTCCATATTTGTCATGATAACCTGGTGAGACACCAACCATAGGAAGACACGGACTCGTTCAGGAGCCACTAGGCGCCACACGCGATTATACAGAGCTTCCATATTCGGTCTCGGTATTTTATCACTAGTCAAAAAGGCGTATGCAGACTTAACCGAAAACAGTCCATCCTTACTCTCTCCCCACGACATTCTATCACGGGCCCCCGTAACGTCATCAATGACCATTGCAGCCAATCTTAACCGGTCATGTATTGATGTATATGGTTCGATAACTTGAGTTAACCAGCCAGTTCCATTCTGCCATAAATCACGAGCCCTTGCCTCTAGTATCCGCTCCGGTATTTGCACCATACTTGAATTCTGTAAAGGTTCGTCTAACAACCATTTGTCTTTCCAAAACCGGACCCTGCGACCATTCCCTAAGATCCAACGCGTCCCCGGAACAATCACATCTCTGATACCCACCACTATGCTTCTCCAAGTCGGTGACCAAGTCCCTTGAACTATCAGCCATGTTGGATCATATAACTCACCTACTCGAAATTTTTTCCTCAGGATATTGACCCACAAAGCATCCTCCGTATTCAGCAATCTCCATCCAAGTTTTGCTAATAAAGCAATATTCATCTCCTTTGCCAACCTAATGCCAAGCCCCCCATTCTCTTTTAGGTTTACAAATTACATCCCAAGACACCAAGTGTTGCTTTCTATTCCCTTCACTGCTGCCCCATAAAAAACCTTAGCGATCTTATCCAGTTGGTTTAGAGTTGATATCGGCATAGTACTCATCGTATGAACCGGAATAGATGTGAGAACAGATTTGGTGAGTGTTATCCTTCCTGCCAAACTCAAAAATCTACTCTTCCATCCAGCAAGCTTAGATGAAACCTTCTCAATCACTTCCCCAAACGTCTCTTTATTAATTCTTTTCTGAAGAACTGGCATACCAAGGTACTTACCCAATTGCTTCGTTCCTTTGATACCACTCTCATGACTTATCGAATTAGCTAGATCCCGGTGAACATTCTCAGAGAAAAAGATTACAGATTTTTCCAGATTAACTTTCTGCCCCGAAGCCCCACAAAACATCTCGAGGACCTTGCGTATTACTCGAATCTGCGCTATTGAAGCCTCTGCAAATAGGATCAGATCATCTGCAAAACAGACATGGGATAAAGATGGTCCACCCCTAGATAATCTGATTGGCTTCCACTCCTTATTAACTACTGCGAACTCAATCTCATGGCACAGTCTCTCCATGCATAACACAAATAGATATGGAGATAGGGGATCACCTTGTCTGAGTCCACGCTGAGGCGTAAATTTTTCTGTTCTTTCTCCATTCCACAACAGGCTCATTCCAGGATTCGTAACACATTCCACGATCCATTTAATCCAAATCTGAGGTAAGTTTGCTGCATTATGTGTATCCTCCAAGAAATCCCACCTGATTCTGTCATAAGCTTTCTAAAGATCTAGTTTAAGAAGCATCCAGCCTCTTCGCCCTTTCTTCCTCCTCATTGAGTGAACCGCTTCCTGGACGATAACAATATTATCCTGACTCAGACGCCCAGGAATAAAGCTTGCTTGCGCAGGCCCTATAAGTTTAGGCATCAGATGCTTCAGTCTCAGCACCATCATCTTTGTTATGATCTTGAAAAGAACATTGCATAGGCTTATGGGCCGGAATCGCATTATTCTTTCTGGCTTGAGGACCTTCGGAATAAGGACCAGCATTGCATCATTCATGCCCTCCGCGAGAACTCCCGTTTCAAAAAACTTCAGCCCAAACCTAGTCACAGACTCACCCACCACGTCCCAGGATTCTTGGTAAAAGATAGGTTGGTAGCCATCCGACCCTGGGGCCTTGTATTTACCCATTGATCTCATAGACCTCTCAAGATCTACTCCCGAGAACTGTTTATTCAAACTCTCCAACTCCTCCCGTGTAAAATCAGTGAAACCTTGCTGAGGGAGTTTCTTCGTATGAAGGTTGAGATCCTCAGTCGAATACAGTCTTTTATAATAATTTGTAGCTAGCTTTTCCAGTTCCTCGGACTGATCCACCCAGCGGCTATCCTCATCTTTTAGCCTATCTATCTTATTTCTCTTCCGCCGTACTATTGTACTTGTGTGATAGTACTTTGTATTCCTGTCTCCCAGAACTATCCATTTTTCACGCGATTTCTGATACCACAATACCTCCTCCTGCTCCAGGACCACATCAAACTCTTTCTGCAGTACCACCTCCCTCAAGAGTAAATCATCACTTGGGTTCCTCTCCAACTGCTCCTGAATCCCCTTAATATCTCCTAAAATCTTTTCTTTTCGTTGAATGACATCTCCAAATATCTCCTTATTCCATTTTTTGAGTTTGGCTTTCAGAGATACCAATGCCTCCGGAGTACTCAGTTCACCATTCCAAGATGTCAAGAGTAGCTCTTTAAAGCCTTCATGTTTGAGCCACGCGGCTTCAAATCGAAACGGCCGCCTCCTCGGGTTCCCCCTCTGCTCAGGTTCTAGTTGTAGATAGAGAGGTGTGTGGTCTGATGCCAGAAACGGGAGGTGTGAAACCACCGCCTCCTGCCACCGTACTCGCGCTTGGGTATTGCATAAGACCCTATCCAAACGCTTCGCCACAAAGTTCTGCGTCTCCTTCCCTCTTTTCCATGTGAATGTATTGCCCTTAAATCCCATGTCCACCAATGCTAGCTCATTAATCCATTCCCCAAAAGCCAGAGAATCTGGTGAAAGCCTACCATTCCCCCCAGTTCTTTCATCCAATCTCAAGATAGTGTTAAAATCTCCACCAACCAACACCAGTTCATCAATGTTCTCCAAAACTCTTTTAAGCTGCCCCCGAAGCCCACTACGACGACTTACTGTAGGAGCAGCGTAAACAGCGAGGAGATGAATGATCTCTGTCCCAATCACCACCCTGGCGTGAACAAACTGATCCGACGATTCCAATACCGTAAGAATTCCCGCTTGATCTCTCCACAAGAGCCAAATTCCACCACTTTGACCAGTGGCATCAACCCGAAAAGAATTATCAAATCCCAAATTCTGGCAGATCTTTCTCGCTCTTTCTCCACCCGCATGAGTTTCGAATAGTGCAAGAAAGTCAGTATTAAACTTCTTCAAAATGTACCGAATCGAGCGTCTGAAATTGGGTTTGTTTGCCCCCCGGCAATTCCAGAATAAGCAACTCATCATTATCAATATGTCGAGGTATATACGAATTACCGGGGCATCTTGTTATGCAAGAGACAAGATCCTTCCATCTCCTTGCAGACTCGTCTGTGTATCAGCCACTCTTTGTTCTGCCACGCTGATAGTACTCTCCATGGGATTATCCACCTCTCCATCATGCAGTAGCAGAGTTTTAGATCTAGTCTGACCGTTCTCCACACTGTCTTTGAACACACCACCAGCTCTCCCTGCCGTAGTATTTTCCACTCTTAGTGTCTTTCCAGATTTCGATAAGCTAATTTCTCCCTTCGTCGGCCCAAACACCAACCCTCGAACGGGCCAATTATTCACTTTCTTGGGCTTTCCTCTATTTTCCTCAATCAATTTTCTGTTAGCAGCCCACTTCTCTTTATTCGCTCCTTTCGAACTAGTTGAAGTACTAGCTTTCCCGCTAAAGATCAAACCTTCTTTCACTTGCAAGAAACCTTTTCCTCTCCTGTTCTGAAAGTTCATGTCATGATTCTCCTTATTCTCTTCACCAGTAACCATATCCTCCTTTGATCCATCCACATTCATAGTCATCTCAAGGCTACCATACTTATTCGATAGTGCAATATTCGCGGTCTCCTTGGTGTTAGAAGTCCCACGAAGACTCCGCTTAATTTCCTCTCCTGGTTCTCGTATCCCAATACCCACCTGCCTCGACATTTGCATTCCTCTTCTCGCTCCCCTTACTTGAGTAAACCCATCCTCCTGCTGGGGGATTTGCTTAGGTACCGTTTTTGGGAGTACTGACGTCTCCATCTGTAATGCCATACTATCCACTCTCTCCGCAATAGTTTTTGGACACCCATGGACTAGATGTCCATATATTCTGCATTTAGAACAGATTTCAGATAGCCCTTCATACGCTACAAAGTATCTCTCACCATTAAATAGTACTGTCCCTTTCAATGGCTTTGCTAAATTGCCTTCGACACAAATTCTTGCAAACCTTGCTCTCTCAAAGTTCAGCGTGGTCATGTATACCCGAACTGGCTTCCCTAAACCCTTAGCAATCCCCATAAGGATCGACCGGTGATAAAAGTTCACTGGGATATTTGTTAGTCTAACCCAGACCGGCGTTGTAGCAATGTCATCTCTTAGGGGATCAAATTCTGATGACCAAGCCCTCACCATGAGATAACTACCGAAAACTCTCCATGGGCCTCCTGTCAGTGCCACCAGGTATTCATCCTCCTTTTCAAAACGGACCATGAAGAACTGTCGGGGCAAGTACATCACGTACATTGCTCCCTTCGGATTCCATAACTCTCGTAACTTCCTACTTAAGGCAGCTATCGCAACACTCCTTCCCAGCACCCTAACTATCATGCACTGCTTCCACATCCCATTCATCGCTTCCAGCACCTCTGCCTCAATCGTGATAGACGGTTCACCATCTTCTCCATTAGGGAACTCCACTCGAAGTTTCTCCGTAATAAAGTCATCATCGATCAGTTTCTCCGGAACCGGCATCCCCCCTTCGCTCGTACCCACTACCTTGGATACATACGAGGGCACGCTGTCTGGTGAATCCCCTGGTGGTCTTGCTCTCTCTCCCACGTCCATCATGGTCGCATCTCGATCTCTTGACTCCAAAACCTAGCTTCGCCAGTCGCCAATCGCCAAAACCCTAACGCCGCTCATGTTTTACTTATTTTATTGACATATATAGTTCTTATTTTCTGTTATATCGGATATTAATTAAAGATTGGTGTGGCTTTGTTAAAAACACAAAGGAATTTTTTTTAAGTGAATATCATGTATTTCCATGAGATGACCAGTAAAACCAAAAAGTTTACTAAATTACAATGTTTAAAACTGAGTTAGTTTAATGTTCTCTGTACACTCAGATATCTAGCTGATTAGTAAGATTTCTAACAAATTAATTGAAACGCTTTACAAAATTACAGACACTAATTTACTCAACTTCTTAATTATTTCTGATGCAAGCATTAGGATTTCAGAATAATAATAATACTTACAGTACTATAATAGCGATTAGCGAGATAATCCAGAATTATAATATAATACTTTCGTATTTTATGTAAGTCAAAAATCAAGTTTTCATCATTGGACGGTGAAAGAGTTGTTACGTAGAGACATGGTGAAACCAAAATAAAAAAGAATGGCTAGAGTTGTTTTGTCAACAACTATTTCTCACCAACCTCTCGTAAACTCTCCTATAAATACATGATGTCTCTCATTGTTCAGAATCATCCCAAAACAAGAAAACAAAGTGAGAGAGAACAGAGAGATCGAAGAAGAAGGAGAAAAAATAAAAATAAATTCTCACAGAAAATCTTCTTTAAGAAATTACGAGTAATTTTTGAGTGTATTTGGGATCGGGGTGTGAGTTGAGAGCTTGTAAAAATTTCTCGGGTTGATAATAAAAGATATGTAGCAGGTCCGGAGACGTAGGCAAGATTGGCCGAACTCCGTTAACAATTTTGTGTGTGTGCTCTTTTCCCGCTCCCATAAATTCTGGTTTACCGCAAAATTTGACCGCGTATTTCCTAACAACTGGTATCAGAGCTTGAGTTACGGTGATCGGTCAAATTTTTTGCGGAGTTACTATTCACGTGAACAGTAATGAATTTTGTCGGTAACATCGGTTTGTCGACGAAGGTGTTCTAATACACGGTGGTTCCAGAAACGATGGGAGGCGAAGACGGTTCGGCGCATAGTATCGGGAAATTTGATGGTACAGATTATGCATTTTGGAGAATGCAAATTGAAGATTATCTGTACGGAAAGAAGCTTCATCAACCGCTGAGCAAGAAGCCTGAGAAAATGGATCAGGATGAGTGGGAGCTCCTTGACAGACAAGTTCTGGGTGTTATAAGGTTAACACTGTCGAAAAACGTTGCTCACAACGTTGCGAAGGAGAAGACCACAGAAGGACTCATGAAAGTTCTCTCAGATATGTATGAGAAACCTTCGGCAAACAATAAGGTGTTTCTCATGAAGAAACTCTTTCATTTGAAGATGGAAGAAGGTGGCCTGGTTGCCGCACATGTGAACGAGTTCAACACGATTGTCAACCAGCTGTCATCAGTTGAAATCGAGTTTGACGATGAAGTGCGAGCATTGTTTTTGTTGGCATCTCTGCCAAATAGTTGGGAGCCAATGAGGGCAGCGGTTAGTAATTCTGTGGGTACTCAAAAGCTCAAATTCAATGATGTTAGAGATCGTATCCTTGCTGAGGAAGTTCGAAGGATAGACTCTGGGGAGGCATCAACGAGCTCTGCTTTCAACGTGGAAAACAGAGGGAGAAACCCATATAGAAATAACTAGAGTAATGGCAGATCGAAGTCAAGGAATGGACTGGGTCAGTCCAAATTCAGACAACATGCAGAGTGCTGGAATTGTGGAAACACAGGTCACATTAAGAAGAATTGCCGAGCACCACCGAAGACGGAACACAACACTAGAGGCGGAGCCAATGCAGTGACACGTGAAATCGCTGATGCATTGGTAGTGTCTATTGATTCCCCAAGGAAAATTGAAGCTCATGATGCAACTGCAAACCACCAAAGTGTCAATCTCCTATGTCAATAGCCCAGTCGATTCATGGGTGCTTGACTCAGGAGCGTCATTCCACACCACACCGCACCATAACATCATAGAAAATTATGTTGCGGGAAATTACAGAAAGGTATATCTTGCTGATGGATTACCTTTGGACATAGTTGGTATTGGAGATATCAACCTGAAGATGTCAGACGGACGTGTGTGGAAGATTACGAAGGTCAGACATGTGCCAAAGTTGATGCGAAATCTGATCTCAGTAGGTCAACTTGATGATACGGGGCACGATGTTAATTTTGGTGGTGGAGCCTGGAGAGTCAAGAAAGGTTCCATGGTGGTTGCTAGAGGTCATAAAAGAGGCATTCTTTATATGACGACGAGTTATCAAGACACTGTTGCTGTTGTCGAGAATGCCAAACAGACCAAGTTGTGGCATTGTAGGTTGGGGCACATGAGTGAGAAAGGAATGAAACTCATGGTGGAAAATGGCGCTCTTCCGGATCTGAAGACGGTGGATCATCAGATGTGTGAAATCTGCATCCTTGGGAAACAGAAACGAGTTAGTTTCTCTAAAGGAGGAAGAAAGCCAAAATCTGAGAAGTTAGAGCTGGTGCACACTGACGTGTGGGGACCCGCTCCTGTTGCATCGCTGGGAGGTTCATACTACTATGTGACCTTTATCGATGACTCCACAAGAAAAGTGTGAGTTTACTTCATGAAGAACAAGCATGAAGTGTTTTCGGTTTTCAAAATATGGAAAACCATGGTTGAGATTGAGACGAATTTCAAGTTGAAGTGTTTAAGGTCTGATAATGGTGGAGAGTACATCAGCGACGAGTTCAAGAGATATTGAGCTGATAATGGGATCAAGATGGAGAAGATTATTCCTGGAATGCCTCAACAGAATGGAATAGCGGAAAGGATGAACTGAACCTTGAATGAGCATGCAAGGAGCATGAGATTGCACTGTGGATTGCCAAAGACGTTTTGGGCAGATGCAATCAATACCGCAGCCTTCTTAATAAACAGAGGACCGTCTGTATCATTGGGATTTAGGATCTCTGAAGAAGTTTGGAGCGGAAAGAAAGTAAACCTTTCTTATCTAAAGGTGTTTGGATGCTTAGCTTATGTTCATATTGATGATGCTGCAAGAAGTAAACTTGACTCGAAGTCTAAGATGTGTTACTTCATCGGCTATGGTAACGCGGAGTTTGGTTACCGGTTTTGGGATGATGGAAATAGGAAGATCATCCGCAGCAAGAATGTTGTGTTCAACGAAGAAGCATTGTACAAGGATAAGCTAAGAGAAGGCTCGGAGAGGAAATAGCCTGGAGCTGTTGACTTAGAAGATATCTTGACACCGGAGTTACCACAGGATACCGCAACAGCAGAAGAAGAAATCTCTCAAGACGAGAGTGGTGAAGCTGAAGAAAGTGATGATTCTGAAGTGGTCCCATATACACCAGTCACGGAGTTAGGACGGTCAAGCAGAATCATCAGAAAGCCAGTAAGATTTTCTCTATTGCTCAACTACATTCTGCTCACAAACAGAGGCGAGCCTGAATGTTATGAGGAAGCTATGCAAGTTGATGAGTCGATCAAGTGGGAGCTTGCAATGAACGACGAGATGGACTCATTGTTATCCAATCACACGTGGGAGTTAGCAGATTTGCCTAAGGAGAAAAAGGCATTGCATAACAAGTGGGTCTACCGAATAAAAGAAGAACCTGATGGGAGTAAGCGCTATAAAGCGAGGCTTGTTGTGAAGGGATTCCAACAAAAAGAAGGCGTTTACTACACTGAAATCTTCTCTCCTGTAGTCAAGATGGTGACCATCGGAACGGTTCTTGGGCTGGTAGCTCAAGATGATCTGCATCTTCAGCAGATGGATGTGAAGACAGCATTTCTTCACGGTGATTTGGATGAGGAAATTTATATGAAGCAACCCGAAGGCTTTGAGATCAAAGGGAAGGAAAGCTTTGTTTGCAAGCTGAAAAAGAGTTTGTACGGCTTAAAACAAGCTCCAAGACAGTGGTATAAACGGTTCGACAACTTTATTAAAGGTGTCGATTTCTTGAGGTGTGAAGCTAACCACTGTTGTTACTTCAAGAGGCTTGAATAATCCTACTTGATATTGCTCCTATATGTCGATGACATGCTGATAGTAGGAGCAGACTTGCACGAGATCAATAGCTTGAAGACGAAACTCTCAGAAGAGTTTGCGATGAAAGACCTTGGAGAAGCAAGACATATTCTAGGGATGAGAATCAGTAGAAGCAAGGAAGGTCTTAAGCTATCACAAGAGGAGTATGTGAAGAAAGTCCTCAAGAGGTTTAACATGGATGACGCGAAGCCAGTTAGTACTCCCCCTGGCAAGTCATTTTCGGTTATCCAGAGAACAGTCTCCAAAGACGGAAGATGAGATGGAATATATGGATAAAATTTCATATGCTTCTGCTATTGGCAGCTTGATGTACGCGATGATATGTACAAGGCCAGACATTGCACATGCAGTGGGAGTCGTCAGCAGATTTATGAGCAATCCAGGAAAGGAACATTGGGAAGCCGTTAAGTGGATTTTCAGATATCTAAAAGGAAATCCAAGCTTATCGCTATGTTTCACGAAGTCTAAGACGGAATTACAAGGATATGTTGATGCTGACAATTGAGGTGACATTGACAGCACGAAGAGAACAACCGGGTATGTCTACACCTTTGGCGGTACTGCAATTTGTTGGGTTTCAAAGTTGCAGAAAATTGTATCTCTATCAAGCTGTGAAGCTGAGTATGTTGCAGTAACAGAGGCAACAAAAGAGATGATATGGCTACAATCTTTTCTAGAAGAGCTAAGCCATGACCAAGGGAAAAGTGTGTTACACTGTGATAGTAAAAGTGCCATCGATTTGGCAAAGAATCCGGTTTACCATGCTCGGACGAAGCACATACATCGTCGATATCATTTCATTAGATCAGCGTTAGAAGATGAAATGTTGGTGCTTGAGAAGATCCCAGGAAGCAAGAATCCGACAGACATGCTGACGAAGGTCGTGCCATATGATAAGCTGAGGTTGTGTGCAACCTCAGTCGGCTTGTTGGAGTAACAAGCTGGGAAGACCTGCTACAATGATCAAGGTGTGAAGACAGATTGAAATCAGTCTTCAAGTGGGAGATTGTAAGTCAAAAATCATGTTTTCATCATTGGACGGTGAAAGAGTTGTTACGTGGAGACATGGTGAAACCAAAATCAAAAAGAATAGCTAGAGTTGTTTTGTCAACAACTACTTCTCACCAACCTCTCGTAAACTCTCCTATAAATACATGATGTCTCTCATTGTTCAGAATCATCCCAAAACAAGAAAAAAAAGTGAGAGAGAATGGAGAGATCGAAGAAGAAGGAGAAAAAAAAAATTCTTACAAAAAATCTTCTTTAAGAAATTACTAGTAATTTTTTAGTGTATTTGGGATCGGAGTGTGAGTTGAGAGCTTGTAAAAATTTTCCGGGTTGATAATAAAAGATCTGTAGCAGATCCGGAAACATAGGCAAGATTGACCGAACTCCGTTAACAATTTTGTGTGTGTGCTTTTTTTCCGCTCCTATATATTCTGGTTTACCGCAAAATTTGACCGCGTATTTCTTAACATTTTACATATTTTGTTGTTTATCATTTTTCAACCTCGAACATATAAATTTTATAAAGCGTAAACAGAAGAGCTACTACAGTTATTTTATTTATTTTTAATTTTAATGTTATCTATTCTTCTCCTACTCCTTACAAACTGAAAAGACATTTTTATTTAGAGGTTTTGTTTGGATTAGTTAGACAATAAAAGGAAAAAAAAGGCAAGTCAAAGATACTTTTAGTTGAAATAAAATATCAAGTTAAGATTGTGTCTGGTCCATTTATTGAAAACGAATACTTGGTGGCCAAGGCTGGTCTGGTCCTCTGGTATTAATGGAGAAGATGAACCTAACATCAACTCTTCAGCTAGATTCCTCTTTTTATCTCTCTCGCTCTCTCTCTTTTAGATCTCTTTTCGCTCCCATATGTCTATGCTTCTGAGACGGCTCTCGAGTCTCGGACTTGGGAAACCTCATGTGTCCGTGAGATCCTCTCTTCTTCTTCACTCTAGAGGATTCTCAACTTCCTTGCTTCAAACCCCTCCTTGTAGAATCGTCTTGGCTGAGCCCTGTGGAGGGGATCTCGGAAAACTTGTGGTAATGAATTTAAATGAACTTGAGTGCAAGGATTTGGAGAAGAAGGTGCCTCTGGAGTTAGTGGATGATGAAGACTCAAAGATAATAATAGGGGCATCCGGTGGCTGGATAGCTACTCTAAAGGAAGATGGAGTGCTGCGTCTCCAAGACGATTTCAACCCTGTTGCTTCTGATACAAATCCGAAACGCATCCCACTGCCTCCTCTGGTGACTCTGCCTCATTGCCAAACCAAAATCATCACCAACGTGTCAGTGTCCTCATCTTCTCCAGAGGATGATGAGGACTGTGTCGTGGCTATCAAGTTCTTGGGACCGCAGCTCAGCTTTTGCAAACCAGCCGGTAAGAGTGGTAAACCAGAGTGGACCAACATCAAGATCGAAAACCCCTGCTTCTACTCCTCCCGTGTCATGTTTTCCAAGAAAGACAATATGTTTCGTATTCCCGGATCTGGAGGCCATCTCATCGGTTCATGGGATCCCTACAAACCCAGCAATAACCCCACGTTTCAGAGGTTGCGGTTTAAAAACATGCCCAAGCTCACCAAGGCTAAACAGAATCTTATGGATTTGTGCTGCAGGAGCGAGCACTTGGTGGAGTCACGACCCACGGGTGAAACTTTCTTGGTCAAGCAGTACAAGAAGACAATCAAGATCACCAAGGCTGGTATTGCTAGAATGAGAACCAAAGCTTTAATGGTATTCAAGCTAGACAATGAAGGAAATGCTGTTTACACTCAAGAAATTGGAGATCTCGTCACGTTCCTTTCAATGTCTGAACCTTTCTGTGTCCCTGCTACTTCCTTTCCTGGCTTGTACCCTAACAGTGTCAAATTCCATGATTTCGACGAATCAGGTTTTGTCGGTCTGAAATCCACAAGAGTCTGGAGTAGATCTTATACATGTAGTGCCCCTTACTACATTCCACCACAAAATATTATCTAGTCTTAGATTTGGATATCGAGTCTGTTTTTCTTTTCTGTTACACCATATCTATTCTTCCAACGAATTATGTTATAAACATAAATTGAAAATAGCAATGGATCATCTAGCCTTTTTTACTTCACCATATTATACGTTCAGATTCTTCATAAAATTCACTTGGTAGCTTCAGTCTCGCATATTGTAAAACAAAATGTTAAAGGAGTAACACCAATAATTGTTCCGCTGAAGAAGCAATCTACGGAACTCATTATCTTTCTTTGACAATTCATCAGAAAGTAATGCTACTTTCTCAACCAGATTTGATATCTAAACATAACTCGGAGAATGATGTATTTCTCTTCATGTTGTCAAAGGCATGGGGAAATGGTTTAGGAGACGAAGAAGACTAGTGGACATAAAAAAAAAAAAAAGACTAGTGGCAAAAGCGATGGTAAGCAAAGGGAGTCTAGTAAAAAGGAAAGAGTTTGACAAGGACAAGGATCCAGAGAGAGATAGGAAGTATAAAGTCATCAAAATAGACAAGCTTTACTAGTTATTATGGGGGAAAATTCTTTAAAAATACACGACTAATTTTTATTTGCTAATAAAATACACGAACTATTTTTGATCTCTGTTCAATAATACACGAACTAATTTCCGTTGCCTATTAAATACACAAACTTTTGAAATTCGCAGATTTTACACATCATTTTAGACGGTGTTAACTATATTTAACGGAATTGACGACGGCATTAGTGTTTAATTAACACATGTTTAAATTGTGAAAAGAAAATATCTTATATATACACAAGCTATTTTTTATTTGCTAATAAAATACGCTAACTATCTTGGATCCTTATTTAATATACAAACTAATCTTTGTTTTCTATTAAATACACAAACTCTTAAAATTTTCAGATTTTTCAGATGTCAACTATGTTTAGCAGAAGTGAAGACAATGTTAGTGTTTAATTGAGCATATGGTTAAACTGTGAAGAAAAAATTCCTTAAAAATCCTCCGATAGATTATATTGTTAGCTTTCTTCTCCATTACATTTCTATAGTGTAATTGTTTTTGATGAAACTTTAAATTGTTAGATCATAGTAGAAAGAATATATGTAGAACCTAATTCATAACACTAAACTTATTTATCATAGTGTAAATTAACCTTGAATCGTTATTACTACTATCAAAGCGGAGAACAAGAATTACAAATGCATAACACTAAACTAATTCCAAAATCAGAAACTCGTTTAAAATTACATAGTTTTCTTCGTCATTTTTTATGATATGGAAATCGACTCCACTTCGAATCGATATAAAGGGAAATCAAAGTAAAGAAGAAGAAAAGAAACATAGTTTGGAGAATAAAAGAGGTTGGAACAGATTAGAGTGTCAAACTCGAATTGAAACTATCTCAAATTAATTTTAATAAGCTGAGGGTGAGCGTGTTTTTCACAATTAAAACCACTTGTTTATTTAAAACATTATCTTCACTTCTGTTAAACATAGCTGACATCGTCTAAATCGATGTGTAAAATCTGAAAATTTCAAAAGTTTGTGTATTTAATGGAAAACAAAAATTAGTTTTGTGTATTAAACGGGGATCCAAAAATAGTTAGTGTATTTTATTAACAAACAACAAATAGTTTGTGAGTTTAAAAAAAAAAATATTTTCAAAATTTAAACACGTGTTAATTAAACATTAACGCCGTCGTCACTTCCGTTAAATATAGTTAACGCCGTTTAAAACAATATGTAAAATATGTGAATTTCAAAAGTTTATGTATTTAATAGATAGCAAAAATTAGTTCGTGTATTAAACGAGGATCTAAAATAGTTCGTGTATTTTATTAGCAAATGAAAATTAGTCTCTGTATTTTTAAGGAATTTTCCCTTATTATGGTGTCTATGATAAAAGGATAAAACTCGTAATGTCTTTGTATATAAATGGATCTTTTAATGCAGAATAGTAATGTGTTTGTATATAAATGGATCTTTTAATGTAGAATAATATTTATTTTGGGGAATTTGCCAAATATAATTCAAAATTTTATTTTAATGCAAAAGTATACTAAAACTTGAATCAAATGCAAAAGTAACCCAAAAATCTTGTGAAATTACAACCTGTCCTCTTATGACCAAACAAAAAATCCAAAATTTATTTTTACGAATATAAGCCCAAAAAATCTTCTGAGGTTCTTACATTAAGTCTTCTCATATAATAGATCTTAAAAATAATTTATAAATTTTGTAAAAATATTTTGATACAGGAAAAATTGAAATCATGTAATTATAAACAATTATAAGTGATACAAATTAAGATATATAAAATTGGGTTATTTTTAACACTTTTGTAGTAAAATTACTTCAAAACATCCTAAAACTTCTTCAATAACAGCCTAAATGAAACAAAAGTCTTCATAATTCATTACAACATTGAACTGTGAATCAATATGTTTCAATCGTTTTTATCAACGGTGTGCAAAGAAAAGCTCAAGTTTACTTAGGGTTTTCAAATCGAGATTTGGGGCTTTCGTGTTGTTGTTCTTTGGATGAAACTTTAAGCTTGTTTTGTTGTTTGAATTGAACAGAGAGAGCATAATCGGAATTACAAAGAATGAATTTCAGAAAGCTTCACATACAGATTACAGAGGAAGACGAGCTCATGACTTTGCTTTTAGGTAAGCAATTTTGAATTTTTGATATTCCTCTTTCTTATCCGATCAAGGAACTTGGTGTGGATAGAGCTTTGATTATTGGAGTTGGTCTTCAGATACTGCAACATGTAATGCTTTTTATTTTTAGAAAGTAAAAAAACACTGGTGTCTTTGTATGTAATTTGTTATGATAATACTAGGTAAACCCGTCCTACGGGCAAATAAATAAACTAATTCTAATAATTTATTTTAACTAAAAGTAGCATTGACATTCACAAATTTCTTACAACAATTTTAACTATTTATTTTACTATATATTTTAAATATATAAAATGGAAAAGTTAATTTGATTATATAACACCAAAATGTTAAAATTTACTCAACCCAGTTTGCTTAACCAATTAGTTAATGAATTAATTAACTTTGACCCAAAACATTTTCGGTTTTGTTAAAAACTGTTTTGATCTGGTTCGTTTAACCAATTAGTTTAGTTAATAAATTAGTTAACTTTTGAACCCAAGCATTTCTCCGTTTTTTAATATGTGTGTCGTGTGTATACACATGCCTAGAGATGTCAAATGGGCGGGCTATAAATGGGTGGCCCGTGTCCAAATCGATATGGTCCAAAATGGACAGACCCAGATTAAACCATAATTAAAATTTGTCCAGATGGGTGAACCCAATTATATTCATGGACAATATTGGGCTTAACCACTTGGACAATGGGCGGCCCAATAAACTTAAATATCTAGGGTTTGAAAAATTGGGAGAAAACACAAATCACCTTTTTTTTTCTTCCCGTCTCACTCTTGTGTTTTTTCTTCGTGTTTGATTCTTCCTCTTCGAATCATCGTCTTCGATTTTTCCTCTTCGAGTCCTCGTCTTCGATTCTTCCTCTTCGTGTTCGATTCTTCTTCCTCGTCTTCGTTCTTCTTCAATTTTTTTTCGATTCTTCACCAACTTCTGATTTCATCATCTCTTAAGATTTGATTTTTCGTGATTTGTGTTATGGGTTTTCACTATTAGCTACTGATTCGTATCATCTATTAATATTGTGTTATGGTTTATGTGTTAAATAGATCGGTGATTTGTGTTCATAACGAAGTTGGTGGCGAGTCTGGCGACTGTTTCTGTTTCCGCAAGTCAGACGAAATTACGAACTTTTTAAACTTATCTTGAATTTTTTATAACTTTGAAACATGAAGTTTAAAACTTAAAGTTTAAGTATGTGACATCTTTAAAATTGAAAACTTAATAATCTTTAAATTTTTAAAACTGAAATTATGTTGTTTACATTAAATGGGCGTATGGGCCGTCCATGGATAGCCCAACAAATCATGGTCTTATTTGGTTATGGTCTCATTTGGACATGGTTCTATTTGGGCTTCGACCAAAAATGTCCAGCAAAAAAATGAAACCCATTCGGACACACCCAAACCCGCCCAACCCGCCCATTTGACATCTCTACACATGCCTACATACCTAATAATTACTTCTTCAGTTTCATATTAAGTATCGTTTTAGTATTTCAATGCATAATTTATTAACTTTATTTTCTAGTTTAATTTTCTATTGGTTGAAATATGGTTGGATGTATTGGTAATGATGTTTTTCTATAGAAAATATACAAAATTAAATGTTTTATTAATCTGTGTGCACAAATCTAAAATGACACTTAATATGAAACATAGTGTATTTTTTTTTATCAAAACGTACTAATTATTTATGAGATTTTTTTTTCTCTCGTTGGCTTAGATTTGATAAAACTTAATCATTTGCCCATCATAATCTGCAGGTCTCGATACCAAAACATTAAATAATTTTTTTGTTGAGACTATCCAATACTGGAATTGCAAAGGCCAAAAGAAATATGAAATTTCTTATAATCACTGGATAGAGTGTTTCAACCAGTGTCTGAGTAGACTTATTCCTTGCGATGATGGCCTGCCAGACTAAGCGATCAATGAACTTGAAGCATCCTTGGGGAGTCGAGTTTGGTGAAGAGTGAAGTCTTGCATTCCTTTCAAACCAAATTTTGTAGATCGTTGCTTGGATAACCACTAGACGAAGCGTAGTAGGGCAGGTTGTGTCCTTTGATGTCTGACCATTCGAGAAGGGCAGTCCAAGTATGAAACATGATAGGCTGATAGCCAAGGCGCCTGAGGATATGTATAAATGATACAATTATACTTAACAGTTCTTGTTGTTTGTTAGCGGGTATGTATATATTTAGAAGAGTAATGTATGTGTAAAATTGGTAATGACATATCTACAAAGAGATCTAACAAATATGTTATACTAGAATGTTACCAAATAACAATTATTTTAGATAATATGTTTGACAGTACATATTTAGCTGATATATACTAATGCATGGTAAGTCATAACTGTTTGTGTTAGTGGAAAACAAAATTCTTATGAACTACAACAAAAAATCTTGAATTGCCGAGTTGGCTTTACCGGAAAAGGCCTATTATATATATATATGTTTAGATATCTACTTCTGAAGGATGAATTTGATTTGTTTCAAGTGTCTTTAGAGATTAGTGAATTTGGCAGAAATATTAATGAAGCGAATTTTAAACCACGCCAAAGTCCTAACATAAGAAGCAAAAGTAACAGGAGGTGAAGGAATCTAATCTGTATAAATATGTTCCTATATGGCCATAGTGATATTTAGATTATCTCACGATGATCCGATAAATTCCTCATTTTACTTTCAAACAATGAATTTGCTTTGATGATCAGAATTACACCAATATATGCGGCCATCAAAATCGTATTAAAACTGTTACTAATTCATCTTTGGGACCTTCATCTTTGTAGTATAATCCACATATTGTCGCAAGACCTCACAATCACCATGTGACCGTTCCCCTTGATCCGTATCTCAATGAACTCCAAGAGTTCACCTTCTCCTTCGAGATAAAATGATGACTCGGGAATAAGGCCGCAATCTACATCTCTGCTAGCTAATGTAGCATACTTATATAGCTATGAATCCTGTTGTAAATCATCAACTAAGCTTTAGTCATTAACAGCTCGAAATTTCTTTAGCTGTAATGTTCAAAGCAAAAACATGTAGAGAAAAACTTACCACTGTAACGACACATAAGCGCTTAACAAACCCGATACCATTCTCACTACTCTCTGCTTCAAAATGTGCTTCATTGATCGCTGGGTGAGCCTCCTCAACAAACTAGCTCGTAGACTGTAGTATATAACCACCAGGACAGTTGATGCATGATTCTCGTTCCAAGATGGACGTTTCAGAAGGTGAGATGGCATCTTTGACTTGTTGTTATTGTAGTGCTCAAACCTGGTTCTGTAAACTATGTGGGATCGAATTATTATGTGATTAAGAGGATTGAGCTGATGATTTTTTGGGAAGGAGACTTCCATATGTATAGTAGCGGAATCACAAAATGGAATTAATGACGATGCATGAATCCAGAAGACTACTATAACGGTGTTGGAATTCATTAATTTACCGAGGCCATGTCGACTAAACAACAACGGCGGGTTCTAAATACTCTTGATCGACTAAGGGGTTTTGGAGAAGAAACCAATAGATGTGGGTTCACTTAATCTTCATACAAGGGCCAACTTCCAAAAAGAGGTATGGCCCAAAAATAATTGCATATAGTTTGTTAGAGAAGGCAAATAATAATCCATCGACAAAACACAAAGTCAAGGGAAGAATTTTCTGAAGATGCCACGTGGTGGAACCAGACATGTATTATCTGACATGTCTTAAAACGAATTGAGGAAATGTCTCTTATTCATATAAAATGAAAGATACTCAAAAAAATCATAATAAACCAAGTCGGAAATCAAATAAACATATTTAGTTGGATGAAACTAGTTTCTTTGTTTTTGTTTAGGTAAAGAATCTCAAATTTAAGATTCCTAAAAAGATTTTATTTAAATTTCATACGAGCTAATAAAAGATATTTCAATATTACATTTTTAAAAATCTAATGCTTCCGAAAATAATATGCTAGAAAATAACTAAGTAAATACTACTGTATATAAAATCATCAATCAGTTGACTAAATTTTAAGATTCCTAAAGTTTATATGATTTAAATTTCACACGAGATAATAATAGATATTTCAATATTACATTTGCTTATCAAAATGAAGCCTCGGTTATTACAAAAAGATTATATTGGCCTGAGAATATTATGTTTTCGTTATAAAAAGTGAAGAGAAGAAGATTGTTAGAAGAGGAAATGTTGAAAAAGCCAATTCAAAAAGTGTGATTCAGCATGTGACCACTACAAGCTTGATGTCTTTGCAAAACGAACACGACTCCGACAAGTCACCTATTTAGTACGTACAAAAGATTTGATCCTCTTCCTACAGTGTAGCCTGCAGTGAAGGAGTAAGGAGACATGTGTCGATCTATAACTAGTTGAGTTTGTCTTGGAAAATGGCGTCTTTTATGTTCAACACAAAAAAAAGTAGCTGCTCAATTAAAATAGCAACTAAAATCAAAATGAATATGAGAACTACAAGAGGAAATTTAAAGAGAAAAAAGAGAATGATAAAAAGTAATTAGGACTAGAGATTTTAAGTAACCTAAAACGATATGCCCAGTGGTGGATGTAGGAAGCTAATTAGTTGGGGGCACAGTGATTTTTTCCATTATGATTAATTTTAGAGTGGAAACATTTGATAACCTTTATAATATTTAGGGAAGAAATTTTTTCAAACAGTTGGGAGCACGTGCCCCTGTAGCCGTTGTCTTGCGTCCGCCACTGATATGCCTAAGAGTGGGTATAGAAACTCCAATAATATTCCAATTTATTAGTGTAAGGTAAATGATTAGGTTGCTCTTTTTTTTTCTTTTTTTTTGACAGCAAACAGCTGTTCTATTACTCGAACTTGAGGTGGTCTGGGTAATCAGACCGGGATATAACAACCAATAAAACAAAGGGGTCTATGAAAAGAACGAGCATTCCTAGCTAGCGAATCAACAATCTCATTTTGCGCCATTGGGATGTAAATAATCTTGAAGTCCGGAAAACACATCTTAAGGATTTTAATGACCTCCAGTTCAGTTGAGAAGCTTGGCCAAGATTGTGGGTCCGCTACCATTGCAATCAGGTCCTTACAATCCGTTCCAAACCTCTGACATGTCGAGTGCTGAATCATGTTTTCTATTGTCCATCTCAACGCTTCTAATTCGGAATGTAGTGCTCTCTCTCGCCTCTTTAAGTTCCTTGTCCCCATAAGCTGAATCTTCTCCATGTTATCTTTCCACATCCATCCAACTCCGCTGAACTGATCGGTTGAAGTCCATGATCCATCCACCATACAAATATTCTCCAAGCTTAAGGCTTGTGTTTTTTCAACAATTTGTGCATGTGGAGGTGCAGGTATTGCATCATTTACATTGTACCAGGCCTGACACTCACTCTCTGCATATCTAACCAATTCCACTGGATCTCTATCTATACCTCTGAAAAGCTTGTCATTCCTAGCCTTCCAGATGTACCAGATTATCCAAGAATAAGGATCTATGTCATCAACTGGCTGCATAATACTGTTTTTCCTCCAAAATAGATAGTCCATGTTGGTGTAGATACTCGAAGTAGGGAAAGTTTGACACTACAAGAAAACAGCGATATTCTGACGGACATTCCGACGGAAAATGAAATCTTCGGAATATACCGACGGAATTCCGAGGAAACTACAGCCCGTCGGAATATTCCGAGGAAATTCCGAGGAAAACTCTGTTCCTCGGAAAAAACCGATGAATTCCGAGGAAATATTATAGCCGTTGGAGAGCCGTTGGGGGATTTTACAAAATTCCGAGGAAATTCCGACGAACTAGTTTTGTCCGTCGGAATTCCGTCGGAATTTCCTCGGTATGTCGGCAGGATTTAAACTATAAATACAAGCACTCCTCTTCCTCTTCATTCACTTCATATCTTCATCCTCCCTCTTACTCTATTTACACACGAATTTGATTCATAAAAAATATGTCTTCTTCAAATTATTTTCGTTCTTGGATCGATCGACCTCATTTGGATCCGAACACGAGATTGCTTACGGAAGAATACCAACGAGGTATAACTGAATTCATGGGGTTAGTTCACCGACAACCGGAAGCAAAAACAGGTATGTTAAGATGTCCTTGCTCTAATTGTAAAAATAGAAAGGTTATTAAAGAGTGGGATGTTTGGACTCATCTATATTTGAGTGGGTTTACACGAAGTTACAAAATTTGGTATCATCATGGGGAAACTGATTATGAACATGGTAGTACTAGCGAACCTCAGCCAGCGGTTAGATTAGAAGAACCAATTAGAACGGATGTAGATTATGGTGTAGGTACTGAGCAGATGGTAAATGATCATTTTAGAGGGGAAGATTTACCCAATGCAGAAGCTAGGAGATTTTATGATATGTTGGATGCTGGAAAGCAACCATTGTACGAAGGTTGCAGAGATGGTCATTCAGCTTTATCATCTGCTACAAGATTGATGGGCATTAAAACAGATTATAATTTGGCTGAAGACTGTGTGGATGCGATTGCTGATTTTGTAAAAGGTATTCTACCCGAGGATAATGTAGCTCCTGGTTCATACTACGAGGTTCAGAAACTCGTAGCTGGTCTTGGTTTATCGTATCAGGTAATAGATGTATGCAGCGACAACTGCATGATTTATTGGAGGGTGGATGAACAGCGGGTTACATGCAAATTTTGTGGAAAGCCTCGTTATAAAGATACAATTGGAAGAGTTCCAGTGCCATATAAAAGGATGTGGTATTTACCTTTGACGGAAAGGTTGCAGAGGTTGTATCTGTCTGAACGCACAGCGCAACCAATGAGATGGCATGCGGAGCACTCAACAGATGGTGAGATCAGACATCCTTCAGATGCAAAAGCGTGGAAGCATTTCCAATCAAAGTATCCCGACTTTGCGTATGAGAGAAGAAATGTCTACCTTGGATTATGTACTGATGGTTTCAGTCCGTTTGGCAAGAGTGGAAGACAGTATTCTCTATGGCCCGTCATTCTTACACCATACAACCTCCCCCCAAACTTGTGCTTGCGACGAGAGTTTTTGTTTCTCTCGATTCTCGTTCCCGGACCAGAGCATCCTAAGAGATCACTTGATGTGTTTCTTCAGCCACTAATATATGAGTTGCAACAACTATGGGCTCAAGGTGCTGAAACATACGATGTTTCGTGTAAAGAAAACTTTCAAATGCGGGCAGTACTAATGTGGACAATAAGTGATTTTCCAGCATATGGTATGTTGTCTGGATGGACAACGCATGGAAGGCTATCATGTCCATATTGTCAAGATAACACTGATGCTTTCCAACTAAAGCACGGAAGGAAAACGTGTTGGTTTGACTGTCACAGGAGATTCCTACCACCTGATCATCCATATCGTAGGAGTAGGAATTTGTTTACGAAGAACAAGAGGGTGTTTGACAGTCCACCTCCGGAAATTTGTGGGAAAGATTTGAAGATACAACTAAGAGATTTTGGTGCAGAAAGGACGCCAGAAGTCGGTGGACATGAGCGTTTTCCGGTAGATGCTGTTGGAGAACTACATAACTGGCACAAAAAAAGTATTTTCTGGGATCTGCCATACTGGGAGGATCATCTGCTAAGGCATAATTTAGATGTCATGCATATTGAGAAGAACTTTTTTGACAATCTCATGAACACGATCCTTAATGTTCAAGGTAAAACAAAGGATAATTTGAAGTCAAGACTGGATTTAGTCGATATATGTGCTCGTTCAGAACTTCATGTTGATGAGAATGGTAGGGCTCCTTTTCCCATATACCGACTTGATGCAGCGGGAAAAGATGCGTTCTTTGATTGGATTTCAAACGATGTGGAATTTCCAGACGGTTACGCATCAAATTTGCGTAACTGTATCGACAGAAAGGAAGGAAAGTTTACTGGCTTGAAAAGCCACGATTGCCATGTAATGATGCAGCGCCTCCTTCCGTTCGCCTTCAAGGAAATATTACCACGAAATGTTCATGAAGCAATTGCAGGGATAAGTGGTTTCTTCCGCGATTTATGCACGAGATCAGTGACTCTTGAAGGTATTGAAAATTTGAAGACTAACATAGCCGTGATTCAGTGCAACCTTGAGAAGATATTTCCTCCCTCATTTTTTGATGTTATGGAGCATCTTGTTATTCACCTGGCAAGAGAATTGGAACTTGGTGGTCCTGTGCAGTATAGATGGATGTATCTGTATGAGCGGTATATGTTCCATTTGAAGAAGATGGTGAAAAATTTAAGTAGGGTGGAAGGTTCTATAGTCGCACAGATGATCAATGAAGAAACTTCAAACTTTGCCGAGTACTACTTTCCAGCAGAAGTTCAGACCAAAAACAGAAGACCTGCTCGGCATGATGATAGAGGCGAACGGGCAACATATCATGTTACGGTTCCAGACATTTTCACAGACGTTGGACGACTTAGCGGAAAACCAAAGGACCGTCGACTTACTGAGCAGGAGCGCAGTCATTTGCAAACATATTTGCTCACCAACTGCGAAGACGTTCTTCAATATGAGAGGTAAATAAATGAGCTTACAAATTTTTATTTTAACAAGTTGAAATTTAAATCTTAATTAATTACATTATTGTCATCATATACAGGATTTTCATGGCAGAAAAGCGGTTCGAGTATAGATACGCCACAGAGGACGAACTAGAAGAAATGAAGCAGAGAGAATTTACTGGATGGATGTTTACTTATGTGAGTGCTTTAAACAAATTAAAATATATTTTATCACATATTTATACTAATTCACATTTATTGATATAATATATATATATGTGCTATTAATAGGTGTCTGCTGGTTTGGCCAGAGGTGAAACATTTGACGATTGGATACGTGAGATGGTCGTTGGACCAAACTTTGTTGTGAAGTCATATCCGAGATTTTGTACTCGAGGATATGCATTCACAACTCAGAAGAGGAGACGTTCGAGTACGACTTATGATGCTGGCGTTTGTTCTGCATCAGGAGATGATGTATACTACGGACACATACATGAGATTTTGGAAATCAAGTATTTGGGCATGGTTGGATTGCGCTGTACTGTTTTCTATTGTGATTGGCACGACAACACCCCAGATCGAGGTGTGAGAACAGATGCATTTGGTGTTACATCAGTAAATTCGAGGCGAAAGCTGCAATATTATGATCCTTTCATTCTTGCTTCCCAGGCCGATCAGGTAATTAAATGTTAATTATTCAGAATGATTCATCATCATGTGTATTAATTTATAATTTTTCTAAATGTTACAGGTTTGTTATATCAAGTACCCCCGGGTAAGGAACAGAGATGATCCATGGGTTACTGTTACAAGACTCAACCCGAGAGGCCGAGTTCAGGGAAGTTCTGAGCTGGAAGACCCACTACAACCAAGCACATCCGGCAACTGTAGTGCAGCAGAAGATTTAGCTGGAGTTGGCCTTGTAGTCGATTTAACCGACTTTGGAGAGGAAGCCGTCGTTCACGTAGAGGATGAACCAGTAATTGGAGAGTTTCACCAAGATCCAGATTCAGATTCATCTGGTGATGATGACTCGGAAACAGACTACCATTGAACTTTTTTTTTTTTTTTTTTAAGAAATACCGAGGAAATTCCGAGGAACACTTGATATAACCTCTTTCCTCGGATAATAGTTATTTGGTTTATCTAGCAAGGCAAAGCTGAATACGAATTAAAAGCTACACAAAACACAACCAAATAAAACAAAGAAACCATGTAAAAGAAATACGAACTCATAATTAAGAAACCTAAAAAAAAACTCAGTTCAAAATTAACAGAAAATAAGACCATAAAACGTTAGAATAGAAAAGAAAATAAAATAGCCGGTGATAGCTCCTACTCCTCGTCTCCTGCTCCAGATGTTCCTGCATCGTTGGGTCTCTTGGACCTCTTTCTTACCCTGTGTGTACCACTCGAACCCGAACCAGAGCTGGATGGAGAGTTGTCCCGATGAACTACATCATCCTTTTGGCAACGACACGGCCTGATACGTGAAATGGCAGCCCAGATCTTGTGTAGCATGTCGTTGTTTGTCTTTATGCTCTGATCTCTCCAATGTTGTTGCTGGCGCGAAGTGGCGTTCGGTGGAAGCTCTTGCAGCTTGTACTGGCTGGAGTCTGATGGGAGTAGCTGATGGGGTTGTGAATCATCTGGAATGGCTTGTGCAGCCTCATCTTGTCCTTCTTCATCAACCACGCCCTTGCCTTTGGTCTGATATTTTGGCGTGAAGAAGGATGGCTTGTCTACTAGTGCGGTAGCAGGGGGTAGGAACTCAACTGCAGCCTCTGAAAGTAGAGCAGTCAGGCCGATCTGAGGCAGGTGGCAGTAGAGTGTTTTCTTCGCTCGGTCCTGGAATACGTAGACGTAAGGACCATCCCGATCGATCCTCGAGTGGGGACCAGCTATGAACTCCTTACTTACTAGAGAAATGACATCCAGGTAGTTCCAAGCAATGTTGTTCGATCTGTCCAGTGCTACCTGGTGGTTCTCACAGTCTACACCCACATGTCTAAGGATCCGAGTAATCACTGCACCAAATCCACATGCATTGCTCTTGGATTTGGTTACTTTCCCCTTGTATCCTGCTAAGTTTGCGGCCAGCACCGCTCCCATGTTGAAGGCAGTAGCAGGTGGGAATGTAGAGTTTCCAAATGCCGGTAGCAAATGCCTCACACCTTGGTACAGGAGGCACAACTCCCATTGCGTGACTGATGCGGCTGTGGTTGTCCCGTATAGCAATGAGCCAATGAGGCGTGTCGCATATCTCAGTACTGGGCTCCGGATAAGTGACTCCTTTGCCTGAGAAGATCTATAAACCCCTGTGCCAATCGTTTCCCAGAAGTTCAACAGCTCTGAAGTCCAATAAAGACCATATGTCCTCTCCCCCGCACTCAATCCAAATAGTCCGCAGAGGTCTGTGAAAGATACCTCATAGTATACTTTCTGCACTACGAATGCCAGAAAACCTTCCTGATGGCTATCATCGGGACGGGTGACGTATGCGGATGCTATGAACTGGCGTACCAACTCCGGATAAGTGGGTTCCTTGAGGTTGCATAGTTGGCCTAGACCCATGTTCTGGAACAGTCCTTCAATGTCTGCTTTGATTCCCAATATTGTCATCGTCTCAGGACATGCTAGTTGTGTAGCCGGAACGGCTACCTTCTTCATGTTGTTGTAGTGGGTGGTATCAGACTTATCCCACTTCTTTGGCCTTTGCTTCTCCAGCTGTGACGAACCCGCTTCTTGTGTGTTTTTCTTTGCTGATGTTTTCGTGCGCTTCATTCTCTACAAAATAGAATCATTGCTCTCAACATGGTTATAATCAATTAAGAAGGCAAAGCTGAACATGAAAATGAAAAGCGAAATCGAGTTGTGATAAAAAAAAACGAAATTGAAAAAAATTCTCTATCCCTAAATCATCTCAAATCATGTTCCAAACTCGTTGATCACAGACAATTGTGTTCTATTCCATGTTTAAACATCTGTTTCATGCATATTTGATCAAGGAATCAACACGGAAATAAGAAATTCACAAAACCCAAAAAATTGCTCAAGAACACGATTTCAGAATGTGGAGATTCGCGGAGTATACCTGTCTTAGGGTGAAGACGAGTGTAGGAATCAGGTAGAGCTCGAAAAATCAAGTGGAATAGAGCCCAAAATTGTTCAAATCGGATGATTATAGAGAGAGAAAGGGGGGCGAATTATAGGGGAAATCGGAGGGGATGAGAGTTCTAAGGTTTAGATCCAAAAAAGGTCGGGTTTTGCCTTATAATTCTGTTTTCCGAACACGCATCGATCGATGCGTTTTGTTTCTATAACGCATCGATCGATCACATTCTTACGGCCCGGGCCATCTTGGTAATCGATCGATGCGTTTTTGTTCTATAACGCATCGATCGATGCGTTTTTAAAAAAACATACAAGATTTTCCGAGGAAATTCCGAGGAACAATTCAGATTGTCGATCGATCGATGGGATACTCTCATCGATCGATCACAATCTTACGGCCCGGTCCATCCTAGTAATCGATCGATGCGTTTTTGTTCTATAACGCATCGATCGATGCATTTTTAAAAAAACATAGAAGATTTTCCGAGGAAATTCCGAGGAACAATTCAGATTGTCGATAGATCGATGGGTTACTCTCATCGATCGATCACAATCTTACGGCCCCGTCCATCCTAGTAATCGATCGATGCGTTTTTGTTCTATAACGCATCGATCGATGCATTTTTAAAAAAACATACAAGATTTTCCGATGAAATTCCGAGGAACAATTCAGATTGTCGATAGATCGATGGGTTAATCTCATCGATCGATCACAATCTTACGGCCCGGTCCATCCTAGTAATCGATCGATGCGTATAATTAACACTTTTCCGATTGTATGAACGAAATCTCGCAACATAAGAGAAACACTTATACCTTTTAACGAACGGTAAAGGGAATACTTTCAATTAGTTTTGAAATTTGTTATTTCATGGTTTATGCTCATGTATACAAAGAATCCTCAATGGTATGCATTACAATTGTATAAGAAATGAAATACGGCAAAAAAAATTGATGTTTTGAAACCCCAAACACTAGTTCCTCGGTATTTCCTCGGAATATTCCGAGGAAATTCCGACGGATATTTTACTATCTGTCGGAATTTCCTCGGAATATTTTCATTTTACCGGGCAAATATTTCGCAAAAATTGAAATTAGAATTCCGACGGAATTCCGACGGATAATGTCCGTCGGACCCTAGGTTTTATAACCACGAGCCCCTTCTTCTTCCCCATTTCTCTCTTCTTCCTCTGCGCGACTCCTCTCTTTCTCTCCGGCGATTTCCCCCTGAAATCCGACGATATCTCCGGCGATCTCCCTCTTCTCTTACACAAATCATGTAAGGACCCTATCCCACTCTCTTAGGTTCTATTTGTTAGGTTTTTGTGTAGTTTTGATAGATTTTTGTTAGGGTGATTGGTTAGGATTGTGATTTGGTTGTATAATAGGTTTAGAATTGTGATTTGGTTGAATAATTTGTTTTGTTGAATTGATTTAGAATTTTTTTATAATTTTTTTATTTTTTGTATTTATAAAATCGATTTTTGTATATAAAATCGATTTTTGTATTTTACAAAACGATTTTTCTATATAAATTCGATTTTTTGGATTTTACAAAAAAAAATTTCTATATAAATTCGATTTTTTGGATTTTACAAAACATTTTAATTATTAAACAATTTTTATTTATTAAAACTATTTTTTGTTTATTAGAACTATTTTTATATATTTATTAAAAAAATTTAATATATATAAATCTTTTTCTGTGATTAAATTATTTGGGATTTTTTTTTAATAAAAAAAAT
This sequence comes from Brassica napus, assembly GCF_020379485.1. Taxonomy (NCBI): domain Eukaryota; kingdom Viridiplantae; phylum Streptophyta; class Magnoliopsida; order Brassicales; family Brassicaceae; genus Brassica; species Brassica napus. The sequence goes on along the minus strand of NC_063445.1, from coordinate 11,722,698 downwards.
TAATTTATATATTTCTGTATTTATTAAATATATTTTTTTAATTTACAGGTCTCATGATGATCAGACCCGGCCTCGACAGCGTCGTGGTCGTGGTGGTACGGGGAGCCAGTCTCGGGATTCCAGCCATTTTCAGGATTCCCCTTCGCCCCACAGCTCCAACCATACATCTCCCTCTGCTGCACCCGCTCATGCTCCTCTCGCTCCCGCTGCTGCATCCGCTCCTGTTCCTCCGGGTCCTCCGGGAGTGATGAGGGTTGCGGAGTTGGTTCAACAGCCCGGTCGTGACCATCTTCCGTATCTCACTCCGTATCCACATGGACGGGGTCAAACATGGTAATTAAACATTTTTTTTCTTTAAATTTGGATTCATTATTAACCGTTTGTTCTTTTAATAAGGTTCAACCGATCCGGGAACGGGATCAGCGCATGGATCAACCGTATGATGTACTCGGCCCTCGACAGTGGACATCCGACTTTCACTCACTTCCCAACCGACAAGCAGGTTCTGTGGTTTCGTCAGTTTGCGGTAAGTATTCTAATTTTTTACTTATATTTTTAATCTTTAATATAAATTTTCTACTAATTGTGTTTTTTTTTCAGCAAGAGTTCAACTGGAATTCCGATGAGACGCTCTTTATCTATCACCACTTCGTCCATAAAGTAATGGACAACTATGGGAAGCAGATCCACGAGTGGAAGAAGAAGTGGGAAATCAATAAGGTTCGATTTAATTTATTAAACAATTTTTTAATTTATTAAACTATTTTTTAATTTATTAAACTTTTTCTTTTTTTTTTAATTAAAAGGTCCCAAAGTCGATGAACGACACGGTCTGGAAGGAGTTGTGTGCGCATTGGGATAAGGAGGAGACGAAAGAAACTTCTTCCACCAACTCCACCAACCGCAGGAGCGACCGTAAAGGGAAGGGCATCTACAAGCATAACTTGGGTGCTCAATCTATTGCCACTCTCGGAGATCGCATGGTAAGTTCAACCGCTTTTTCTTCAATTATTTGAGTTTCAGAATTTAAATTTATTGTGCATTTCTTCTAATTTCTAATGTTTCTTTAATTTTATGTTTTTTTTCAAGGCGGAAGAAAATGATGGCGAGCCGGTCGATGATCTCGCCCTAATGAGGAGGGCGTATACCAACAAGAAGACCGGCCAGATTGATGACGGTCTTGTGAGGGACGTGGTCGACCTGGTCCAAACTCAGGTGGTAGACGAAGTGTCTCAGCTTCAAACCGAGGATGACGCTTCGACGGCTTCGACCAACTTGTCCCGGTTTCGAATCAACGAAATCGTTGAATCCGTAAGTTCTTTTTTTTTTAAGTTCAATTCATTTATTTCTTGGTTTAAATTTCTAAATTTGGCTTTTTTCTATTCAGTCGGTTCCAAAGAAGAAGGGACGTTTGTTCGGTTTGGGTCGTCGCACCCGGTCGGTTCCTCCTTCTTCTGCACCACCGCCCTTTGTTGATCCAGAAGTACTTACGGCTCAGTTGAAGGACAAAGATGATCGAATATCTTTGTTGGAGACCCAGATGGCGGCTCAACAGGCGGGCTATGAGGCACAGAGGAGGCTGAACCAGCAAATGATGGAGATGATGCAGAGGATGTACCCGAACGAGGTGTTCCCGGACGTGCCAGACCCGTAGTTTTTTTTTCCCCAATCTCGGAATGTTTTATTTTTATTTGTGAAACTTTGAATATTAATTAGTATGATTTCAATTTTACTTTTAATTTCATATTTTCGAATTTAAATTTCAGAAATTTTATTTTTTCAAAAAAATTAATATTTTTTACATTCTGAGGAAATTAATTATATTTTTCACTACATCGATCGATGCGTTTTTGAACAAAAACGCATCGATCGATCCGTTTTTTTAAAAAATATAGCGAGGGACATTTCCCTCGGAATTTTCCGAGGGACAACTCCCTCGGAAAATTCCGAGGAACGGATCCCTCGGAATATACCGAGGGAACAGTTCCTCGGAATAAACCGAGGAAAAAGTCCGTCGGTATACTCCTATCGATCGATGTATATATGTCCGAACACGCATCGATCGATGAACTTCCGAGGAATTATCCCGACGAAGTTCTACCTCGGTATATTCCGAGGACTTTTCCGACAAACAAGGGATCCTCGGAATTTCCTCGGAAATTTATTTCCTCGGAATTCCGTCGGAAAATTCCGAGGGATTTCAGAGGAAAAAAGAAATTCCGAGGAATTATTTCCGACGACGTGTTTCGTCGGAATTGCGTCGGAATAACGATATTCCGACGAAATTCCGACGATTTTTTCCCTCAGAATCCTTGATGTTTTCTTGTAGTGTGAGAGCTTGACGGTGTTGATGATAGTTCCCATGCTTGTACTGCTGGCGGGCATTCAAAGATCGCATGAGTAACATTTTCTTCTGGCTCTCCATATCTCGGACAATAGTTATCACAACGCATATTACGACGTATCAGATTTCTTGTGACTGCTACCTGCCCTGAAATTAATTGCCATATAAGATGACAAATCTTTTGTGGTGCATATTCACTTTCCAAGCAAAGACTTGAAGTTTGGTTATACTGGGCTCAATTACTTCTTTTTCCTCATCATCTGTCAGTATCTTTGTAGCTACCCAATACCCATATTTAACTGTATACTGTCCATTTTTGGTGTAACTCCAACAAAAGGTATCCCTTCGATGAGTATGGCTTATGGCCAGACTCTGAATCATCTGTATATCCTCTTGGTCGACATACTGCTCCAGTAATCGAGCGTCCCATTCTTTTGATTCAAAATCAATAAGACTACTGACCGTCATCTTAGGGTGTACTACTGAAAAAGAATATAAGCATATCTATTAAAAAGACTGAAAATTTATTAAAAACAATCATTTTGAATATAAGCATATCTAGAATAAATTTTGATTAAACTAAAATATATATTGTTTATAAAGAATCAAAAAGAACCAAACGGTGTATACGCATTTAGCATAGATGGCCACATGTACATGGGAATTGTCTCATATAATTAACTATTAACCGTGCGATCGTTTATTGTTGCCCGAAGCAACATAAAAAAAATCAGTAAAATAATAATACATATTACAATAGAGAATAAATATATAGATAATATAACTTCCAAAAATATTAATTATATAAGAATTTTATTTTTGTGAAAACAATATTAATCAAGTATTTATCATTCAATTTTGTAACTATTTTTTAAGATAAGATAAAATAAATTATTCAAGATTTTTATTTTCATAATTAAATAAAGATAAATTTTCTAACTTCAGTGTTTTAATATTTCAAAAATGCATTCAAAACTATAACCGCCAATATCTAATTATTCTAATTCTTTAACAATAATTAAAAATCATCTACATTGTTTGTTACTTAGGAAATCCATGTTTTCACTATAAACCCAACTTTTTAATCCTAATTATCATAGTGTTTTCATGTATAAACTCAAGTTCTTATAATTATATTATGCCTCTAAAATAATATATGATGCTCTTGATCTTTAAATATTTTTTTTATTCCCAAAGCGAAGGTTTCATTTTTATGTATTGTGGCACGGCAGTGCACATATATGACGCAAGTAGTTCTGGTTTAACTTCCGATTTAAACGACCAAACCTTTAACTACGCCGCCGCCAAACCTTTCCCGGAACAATAACCATACTTAACAAATTAAACAATAAATAGATTTTAGCTTACGCTTCCGGAAGTGTTTTTTTTTTCATTTTGTAATGAATATTTTAATAACATTCGTGTATGTTAAATAACTGCATGATTCAGTGTATTAGTATGGATTATTGTTACTCCATAAAATAGTTTCATACAAATAATATAAAACGAATTATTATTTTATACATTAGTGTATGTTACATAATTGGATTCAGAATAGAGAAAAAGACAAAAATAGCACTAAATCAAGTTTATGTTCCCAAACTAGCACTCAAGGTCAAAAGTCACAAAAATAGCACTTAATGTTTTATCAAAAGTCACAAACTTAAGGTTTAGAGTTAAAGGGTGGGGTTTAGGATTTAGGGTTTAGGGTTTAGGGTTTAGAGTTTAGGGTTTAGAGTTTAGATTTTAGGGTTTAGGGTTTAGGGTTTAGGGTTTAGGGTTTAGAGTTTAGGGTTTAGGGTTTATGGTTTAGGGTTTAGGGTTTAGAGTTTAGGGTTTAGGGTTTAGAGTTGAGAAATGAGGTTTTGGGGATAAGATTTCAAATTTTGAAAAATAAAAAAAATTAAAATTTTCAAAGGATAAACTTAGAAATGTGCTATTTTGATCATTTTAGTTTTTGAGTGCTATTTTTATGATATAAACTTAGAAATGTGCTATTTTGGAGATTTGCCCTTCAGAATATTACTATGGATTATTATTACTCCATAAAAATGTTGCATACAAATAATAGTGACGTTTGTTACTATAAACGGATTATGGATGCAATTCAAAATTTTAATTTAGGAACATGTGGAATAACAAAATACAGATTAGATGCTAGTATTTTAACGGTCACTATTTGGGGAGAAATCTACCCATACAACCTAATTGTTGAAATAACAAATATCATTCATTGTTGATCGGCTTCTGGTTGCTTTTTCCAAACGTAAAGTTGTATTACATATGACCTCATGAATATGAATCATTAAAGTTACACTACGTGTATGTTAATTGTCAGTTTGTTCTCTGTCTTAAGAATACAAGAACATTCCGTTTTTTTTCTTCTTTGTTACATTTATATTAAGACAGGGAGGTCCATGGAAAAGAAACTTACACGGCCCTGAGCGGTGCAGTATGTGGCTAGGCGGGACTTTAATATCTTCTTTGCTTGGTGGAGAGTGGATTGAGTACGATGTTTAGTGAGAAACTTGCTTTCGTACTTAGAACAAACCAAACAAAACGCTTGCCCCGAGAAGCGCCACAAATCTCGATACCGGGAGAAGACGTCTTGAAAAATACAAACAAATACCGCTCTTGCATCACATATTTCAAGAGTATAGTTACACCATCATATCTTCAGGACATTCACCGGTACAAACTGACTCTTCTTCACCACTTGGTAATCCTAATGGCAGCATTCTTTGACGTCCAAGGAACTCTATGCCGTCTTATTATGTAATCTAAACCCTTTAAGTATCTATAAACTTTGTATTTTTCTCAACAGCAGCCGTTGTTTTCCTCTGCGATCTTATCATACAAGCTCTTCAATGGGATCACAAGTTTTTGTCAAGCAGAACCAAAAAGTTACTCATTCCTGAAAATTATAAAATTCTGAGAATGTTATTATATACGAAAGAGGAAAAGTCCATCAACAATATTCTGTACAGAGTTCTTAAGTTTTTTCACCACTCTTGGCTTCTTGCAGTAATCTCTTCAATATCTTCTCCACAAAGTTATCTAACATCAAAAACAGAACGATATATGAAGAACTTGAAATTTGTATATTCTGGTCATAAAGGAGACTTGAAACTCCAATCAACACAACTATCAAAGAAGTGGAGAGGAAAACAATTTGTTTATAAACCCAGAGCATTTTTCAAGAAAGAAAAGAGTATCACCCCTTGAAACAAAGAAATGAAACTGTGAGAGAACCAAGATAAGAAATAAAACCTGTCTTGAAACAAACAGATGAAGTTGGTTTTGTCCCAACTTCATGGTTAATTGGACATATCTCAACATCGCGAATCAAGCCAACAAACGAAACCATCCTATAATCATACATTTTTAAAACTGTTACACTTTCTTCATAAAGACATAAATCGATGTTATAGCGAGACCTTAGATTCAATTAGAGGTTTCTAAGACCTCGTTGGCAGTGGGATGGTTGCCGCAACCTTACTCGATCAGAGGCATATCCCCCAAATCCAATTTGACACCATGTCCTTCTTGAACTCAACATGTCTTTGGTGCCACAACATCATATCACACATAAAAGAAGTTATTATTTCTATTTTAATAGATAAGATGCCTAAGAGTGGGCATAAAACTAAAACAATATCCAATATATACCAATTATTTTTTAGCCAAAAAATATATAACAATTAAACTATAATGCCTCTTACTTTACTTACTTTATTTTTAAAACAAATTCAACCTTTAAATTTTTGTTTACTCTAGTTGTTAAGCACAGTGTCGCTGCTATCACCACCGGCAATCAAAAATTATACTTGAAACCAGGTAATAAAAATGGTGGGGAATAATTAAGTTGTCGCTGCGTTTAGTTTTCACAAAGTTTGCGTGCATCGCCACTGACGCTGTTAAATATAGCGACCATTAAATGATAGCTGCGACTGCTTTTAAACGGAGAAGGTACCGCTTCCGGCGTCAGTCTCCACATTCTTGCGGGTGAAGATAGCTATAATATTGATCGCGATCGCTGACCGTAAAAAGAACAGTGCCATAATAAAACATGATAGGGTCATTTCTTCCCAATGCCCCCCGCCCCCCCCCCCCCCCCCCCCCCCCCCCACTAACACGTAGAAAGGTCTCTTTGCTATTAAACTCCAACCTCGTTATTGTATGATAGCACGAACAGAACAGTAGCAAGAGTGTATTCATGAAACACACAAAATCATAATTATCTCAAAATAAATAGTACTTGTGTAACAAGGCACACAAAAACATATAGTTAATAAACCTTACTACACAATCAAGATGTTCAGGTTTAACGGTAGTTAACAAGAGGTTCGTGTTCACGTTTATCACCAACGCTCGTGTGCACGTTGCAATACTACGTGTTTGAACCTTAAACCTCGCGTTCGTTGCAAAATTATGTTTGCGTTAATGAAACGCAAACTATAACTATATATATAAAGAGTTGTTTTATAAACGCAAACGCTAAATTTGGATTTTTCTTAACGTAGTGAGTAGGTTTGTGGATAAATGTGGAGGAAGCGAATGTAGCTCAGTGAGGGTTTTTGTTGAGATCCTGTAGAGTTGTGTTCGTTGTGAGATCATGTTGCGTTCGTAGTTCTTGAGTTAAATTTCGTTACCCATTTGTTGACGCTTTTCAGGCTCATGTGTCTGTCTTCGACTTCACTCTCGGATAGGATATATCCCAATGGGTATGAAATATTACGTTCGTCACTCCTAATTTGTGTACCGTGTCCGTGTCCGTCCCAAAACTTAAATATTGCATGTGTTAGTTACTCAAATATAGTATTAGGTTAGGTAAATGTCATTTGGTTATTTTATTAGGTACATATTGAATACCTTAATTAAATAGGATTGGTGAAGACTGAAGAACTCAGGATACAAACTTTTTTTATATAGGCAAAAACTTGTGTGTAGATTTTGAAAATTATAGTATATTCATATGGTATGTTATTTATCTATGTACATAAATCAAAATTATATCATTTATTAACGATTGTCTACCTTGCTTTCAAAATTGTGTGCATGGTCCATCCTTCAAAAAGAATAAAAAATTGTGTGCATGACTGCATGGCAAACATACAGCATATGTTTTGACAATGATCACCAATCGTTATTATCAATATATATATATATATATATATATATATATATATATATATATATATAAATAAATAAAATAATATGATTTGACAAAATGTGACAAGAGAAGAAAACCCGTAAAACACCACATTGTTCAGATTAGGGTGAATAAAAAGTTTCCAGATTATATCTCCTAAAGTTTTGGAATAGACAATCAAGGAAAGTTAGTAATCATTTTTTTTGTTCTTGCTGCAATCCACAAACAAATTTTTTTGCTTCCCGAAAATAGTGATTTTCTATCTCTCCAAAAATGTCGTTATCGTCACATATACATACTTATATTTTTCTTTTTTTGCTAACTATATATTTAAGATGAAATAAAATGAAAGAAAAGAAAAAAAGAGAGAGAAAAAGAGAGTGGAGTAAACTGTATTATTCTAACAAAACTCAAGAGTAAAAATGTGTGTTTTATTTTGTTAGACTACTAATTGTATCAGTATTTCATTTCATTGATATTTTTTTGTGAAAAAAAACTTAAATACAGTACAAAAGTAATAAAATGGATAAGTTCAAAAAAAAAGTAATAAAACTGGATGGAACAGGGGCACGTGAGCCACGCGCCTTTGTCTGCTCTGTAAGTAAGAAATTGTAAAATGCCTGAAAGGAACATAATCCAAGCTGAATCTGGCAATGATGAGATTTACCTTTTCTATTCCCTCACGATTTGGTTCTTTTTGTCTTATGTACAAACTATCAAAATTCCACGTGGTAATCATTTTTATTTTTATTATGAATATCCATGCATATTGAGGAGAGAGGCGGCATGATAGAGCAGGATGATCCTTTTGGTGTTAGTGATAGCGAAGGTGGATGGTTCAGTAGTTGATGATAATCTGACAATATTCATGCTGGGGCAACAATTTTCGAGAGATAATAATAGAAAAGAGAGAGTTTTAGACTCTCTTTCTCTAGAAAGGTCGCTTTCCTCAGATTTTTTGTTGCTCCACTCCCCTCTCTAAGAAATAATGATAACTTTTTCTCACTGAAAGATTTTATTAAAAACTTTTGTTTTTTAACTAAGACAAAAAGTATATAATTTCTTGTTTTAGCGTGATATTCAACATTTCACATATGGTGACATTCTTGTTTAAAGCAAATCTTTTTCGATATACAAGATAAAAAAAATATCATTTGTAGCAATATCAATATCTTGACAAAGGAGTAATTTGATTGTACAGTACTTTGCCAAAACGCCTCTCTCTCGCTCACAATGCATTAGTCATGATTGCACAGCATTTTTTAACAGCTACTCCCTCTCGATTTTTTCTTTTCTTTTTCTGAGTTACAAACTAACAAACTAGGGTTCTCTTCTCCTATTTTGTCATGATTGCACAGTATTTATTATAGTATTTATAAATACTAGAAAATGCATAGTCTCCTCACAAAAATACTAAAAATGCATTTTGTCATTTAAGAGTAGTCAAGAATAAATATTTATTATAGAGTTTTAGAAGATAATTAAGCTTTAATATGCTTCATGAAGATAAGTTTTAGAAGCAAACAAGTAGTCATAAGATCCTCGCACAAATATGAAGTTTAAACATAAGTATTCAAACATTAAACCAAATATTAAAATAAACCATGCAAATAAACACACTTAAATTAAGAAAGAGAGATAATAAGTTAAAAAGGGAAATGATGAAACCACCAGACACAGTCTCTGATGAGACGCGGCATATTGTACGTACATATCTTTACGATTCGATCACTTATTAATAATTATTTAATAAAAAAAGACCTTTGTCTGTTCTTCACATCGTAGGAGTGTCTGTCGCCGCCGGAATCACCGCCTGAGTCACCGTCGAAGTTGCTGCGGGAGCCTCTTCCTCCTTCATCGCCACCGCCGGAATCACCGCCGGAGTCTCTTCCTCCGCCTCCTTCAAATGTGTCAATTTAAATGAAAGATGTTTTAGAAACAGAAAATGCATAATATTCTTTAAAGAATATGCGATTAAACTATTATATTTCATGATTTATAATGTCATATTTGAATATATTTATTTTAATGATGATTTATGAGTTATTTCCATATTCTAAAAAAATTTCCAAAAATATAAATTGACATTAAATGTAATATATGAGTTAGTACCATATTTTAAAAAGTTTACCAAAAATATAAATTAACATTAAATGCAATTTTCCATGTCATATTAAGCTATAAGACATGTCATCAATTTCAGTAGTCATGTCATATTTGTTTTGTGAAATTAATTGTAGAAAAGACATGTGACAAAATCACTTCGCAAATATAGTCTAGGGGATATCATCCCACAGTCCCAACAATTGCTTATCACTCAATATACTGGAAATATTCATATATAACTATATCATAAATAAAAACGTTTATTAAAAAATAATAATAACTTGTATTTATATTATTTGGTATTTTTAGAAATATTTGGCCATGTTTATTGTTTTGCTAAATAGACTATGTTTTTTTGAATAAAAGGCTTTCGAACTAAAAACATAAACTATTACGAGATAAGGATAAAGTTTGCATGAAACAAGCTTCATGAATCATTGAATCTCAACCTATGAAACGGCAAAGGTAAAGACTAGAATAACCAATAAAGCAATGAAAGACAATATCAAGTGATAAGAACCACAGCCACGGCGACCACGTTTTCCTCTCTCTCGAATAGTCTTCCATTCCATATCTTGGTATTTAATAGGAAGTTTTGTCTCTCTCCCACCTCTCGTCAAGCTAAGCGAGCTAGATGGCTCTGTCACAACTTCATCTACATCACTTAACACTTCGAACCGAGAAGGATTCTCAAATGCGCAAGGGTTAGATGATGTGGTTAAGGGATCAACAACTAAAGTTTCACAAACCTTAGTGTTGGTAATGATTGATGGAGGAGACTCCATAATAGGTGTTGTAATGGGAGTAGATTGTGAATCTACTAATATGGGTAAAGTGGTGACAGAGTTTGGCGAAGCAGTGGAGTTCTCCTGCTCTAAAGTAGGTTGCAAAGCCGGAGTGATTCCAAGTTCATATACGAGACCTTCAATCTCTGTAATATGCTTCTAAGGCTCAGGGGCACTACAATCTGGAGTTGGAAGAGAGAGCTTTGCATTGGGATGTATTTCTTTTTGATGGATTGCTGCTGAAGATGAGTCAACATTATCCTTTTGCTGAAGGATATCAATATCCACTACAGGGACCTCAGAACATGTGTCTATAGAAGGGGCAGCGACCTGAGCAGTTGTAGAAGGTAGGAAACATCTCTTCACTTTGTGCCCTAGATTACCACACCTCTCACACATAGATGGAATCCATGTATACTCAACATTAACAAGAAAGATGTTACCTTGTTTATCATCCAGGGCAATAAGCTTTGGAAAGTCTCTATCCAGCTCTATCTCAACTAAAACCTTTGCTTCACCCATACTAGTAGGATCAAGTCGGGGTTTATGCGTAAGAATAAGTTCTCCAAGTCCTGAAGCAACATAACTTATTCCTAATCTTGAGTAGCAACAATCAAGAACATTCTTCAAGTTGGCCAAACCGGAAACGTAGAGATTTCAGGGATATTCCTAAATAGACTATGTTATATGAGTTTTTTCTCCATTCGAGTGAATACAATTCTAGTTAACAAAATTTCTCGTTTATGATTTTAAATATTAAATATGAAAATAAATATGTCATTTATTAATGGACAATTCTATCAAATAGTTTTTTAAAGTTTTTGTCACAAAAATAGACCTTAAAAAAAATGACCAAAATAGCTATTTTTTATTTTAAAAATTTTAATTTTAATTTTTTTAAAAAAAATTTGAAACCCTATCCCCAAAACCCCACCCCTTAACTTTAAACCCTAAGTCTAGATTAGTCAACCCTAGGATAAAAATACATTTTTACTTTTTAATAAAACTTATTTTGGTCATTTTCTTCATTGATGGATATTTTGTGAAAAGACTATGCTAGAGAATTTCTATTTATTAATCTTCATAAAATATTATTAATATATATATATATATATATAAAAAAATCCAATTGATTTAAATCTATTATAAAAATAATTTTTATTGTAACTAATAAAATTTATGAACGTAAATTAAAGTACTAATGTTATTTAATCTCTTTAGATTGGCCATATAAGTGACATTCGACAGCAAACATATATGGTTTTATTTTTAGCATTGCACCATTTCAGGTTCAGCAATATTGGATAGTATAACTTGCACATCAATATTTATAAATACTAGAAAATGCATAGTCTCCTCACAAAAATACTAAAAATGCATTTTGTCATTTAAGAGTAGTCAAGAATAAATATTTATTATAGAGTTTTAGAAGATAAGCTTTAATATGCTTCATGAAGATAAGTTTTAGAAGCAACCAAGTAGTCATAAGATCCTCACACAAATATGAAGTTTAAACATAAGTATTCAAACATTAAACCAAATATTAAAATAAACCATGCAAATAAACACACTTAAATTAAGAAAGAGAGATAATAAGTTAAAAAGGGAAATGATGAAACCACCGGACACAGTCTCTGATGAGACGCGGCATATTGTACGTACATATCTTTACTTTACTACTCGTTCACTTATTAATGATTATTTAATAAAAAAGACCGTACGTTGTGTGTTCTTCACATCGTAGGAGTGTCTGTCGCCGCCGGAATCACCGCCTAAGTCACCGTCGAAGTCGAAGTCGCTGCCGGAGCCTCTTCCTCCTTCGTCGCCACCGCCGGAGCCTCTTCTTCCACCTCCTTCTTTTTCGTCGCCACCGGAGCCTCTTCCTCAGCCTCCTAATTCAAATGTGTCCATTTAAATGAAAGATATCACATCCGAAAGAAAGAACGAGGAATAATTTAAATGAAATAGAAGCAGAAAATGCATAATATTCCTTAGATAATATGAGATTAAAATATTATATTTCATGAATCCTCCTCATTATATATGAAATTTAAAAGAAAAGAGATAAACGTCAAACCTCCTTCTTCACCACCGGAACCTTCTCTTCCATCGTCGCCACCGGAGCGTCAAACCTCCTTCTTCACCACCGAAACCTTCTCTTCCATCGTCGCCACCGGAGCGTTCTCTTCGGCGGGAGACTCCTCCAAGGGATCAGCCACTGGCGGAGCCTTCTCCTCCTCCGTCGCCACCGGAATCACTTGCGGAGTGTTCTCTTTGGCGGGAGACTTCATCACCACGGTATCAGCCACTGACGGAGCCTTCTCCTTCGTCACCACCGGAATCACTTGTGGAGCCTTCTCCTCCTTCACCGGCTCAGCTTCCTCGTTGGGTTTGGGTTTTTGACCCCAGTTCGCCGGTTTGGTCCTCTTTTTCTTCCTGTCCGGCACCACAAAGGGGCCGTGCTTATTCTCTTGCTGTCTCCTGTTGAAGTCTTTGTTCCATTCTCTGGCAAGGGTTTTGTTGTTCACTTTCTCAGCCTGCTCACGATTTGCTTTCTCCCTCTTTGCCGCTTTTTGTGCTCTTTATGACCAGTTTTGGGCGAAAGCAAAGGTTGTACCAACGACTCCCACACTAACACCAACTCCAACAATCACCCTTGGCTTGGAAAGGACATTTTAAGAAACGAAATCATTTTTTTTCTCTCTCTGGTTTTTTTTTCTTGCTCGGACGTTAAGAAAGGTGCTTGCTTGGAGAAGATAAAAGGGAAGTTGTTTGTGATATATATATATATATGTCTAACGATCTTGGACCTAAGAGCATGATTAATTCTACAACCCCATTAGGGTCTCTTAATGATTTTTTTAATAATAAATGTTAGTTAAGAACTTAGTTAAGAGACACCAACATTTTTGTGCTCCAATGCTAGTCTCTTAGTTAAGGGTTCTTAAAAAAAAATCCAAACAAATACAAAGATTCAGAAATGATTGATGGTTTATAATGGATAGTGTCTAATAAAGTATACCTGCATGAGAGGGAGAGAGATGGTTTCAGCAGAAGCTGCGAGAGAGTTGAAGAAATCAGGGAAAGAAGTTGCCAAGAGGATGGTGATGGCTGTAACAGCAGGAAGCATCTCTCCTTGGATCTTGAATAGCTCTGTCATCGAAATGGTAGCTTTACATATGAGGAAAGAAACTGATAATATATACACAAAGAGCAATCAGAATCCAAGAACGAGATTGAGCTCTTGAGAAAATATAGATTTTAGCACTTGTAATAGTACAGTTATACAATTATAAAATTATTAATCAAATGAAGAAATTCATCATCATTCATTGACTATACTAGAGTGGCAGTGAACAAAGTCAAAACTAATCAATCTCTTATTACTGATAGTGTAATAACTGACAAGCCTTCTCATGGACGTGTATCACTGTAATAATATCTTCATTACCTCTTTAATATCTTTATTACCTCTTTATAACAGACATGTGTTTGTTAGAGTCCATGCAATCTACAGTCCCATCATTAGGCAGACCCTGATCATATGAATCAAACGAGAAGGTTGATTTGTAAGAGAGAAATAGCACATAATTAGAGGAAACAAGAAAACTGAAACAGCAGCAGTTGAGGCTCACCACCACCAGCCGACTCTCAAGTCCTACAGTATCAGCTAAAACTTTGAACAAAATTGCCGGAGCTCGACAGCACCCACGCTTAATTTGGACAAGCAACTGAGCACCATGGTTTTCAAACAAGAAGGCATTTTCCTCCAGAGCAAGCTTTGAAGGGCTCTCCAGTGTAGGACGCTTGTAAAAGTCAGACACCTGTTTAAGGAGGATGAATAAACGCCTGAGAACATGCAAAGCAAACCTTTAACAAAGAGAGAAAAGTCATTTAAGAGGATTCCTACCGTTCCAGCTATTTTCTTGATCACCGAAGCAGGATTTGAGCCACTGACAAGTGTGGTGATCAACTGTTTTAGCATGGCGAGCTTCTTATCCTTCTGAAAATCAACAAGAATGACTTCAATTCTGACACCTTCCTCTCCCAAAACATGAAGCTCATTCGGAGTAGGTAGTCTATTATATAGTTCCTTTACTCTCTTGTCCTGCAGCCAAAAACAAAATCACATTAGAAGCAGCATCTTCCTAAATAAGAAAAATAAAAATTGCTCATCGGAACAACTGAGTAGAAACCATTAGGAATGGGTTCACAAAGCATTCCAGTATCCCAAAGAAGCTGTGATGCTCTTTGACCTGGAGAGACATCCTGATCAACACTCCTAGGAGACTCCCTACTCAAACCTTCACCTTGAGATTCAACAGAAAGTAACTTAACCCTTTCCGCAAGTTCTGAAGATAATGATTCATCTCGTCTCTCTTCCATCGTTCAGATATGTCGTATCACTATTTTAACCATCTATTTATTACCTCTTTAAGATTTACCCATTCTCCTGATTTTTTTTTTTTTATCTCTTAGATGGGTAAGTTACATAAGCATGGAGTTGGTAATGAACAAGAGAAGTAGAATAAGTACCCAAGTGATAGCATCAGACTGGGCTTTAAATGCACGGAGTATTGAGCTATAGGCTTCTTGCTCAATGAGATGAATTTGTGTCTCCATGTCATTGTGCACTCTTGATAAAGGAGCAGAGTTGAGAACTGAAGGCCTTTGTCCCCAAAATGTATGATCTAGTAAAAAAAAAGGTGGTATCAAAAAGGTTCCATGAGATCGCATATGACAAGTAAAAGGGAGAATACACCATAGAATCCGCAAAGACAAAAAGAAACATAATCTGGAATCACAAAATTGGCCGATCAATCATACCTCAAATTCGCCAAACGCTTGTTGTCTATCCATGACGCAGACTCCAATCGTTATCTTCCTATCAACAACACCTGCTCCTTTCACGCAGACTCCAAACGTTTCTCTCTCTCTCTCTCTTCAGTTCCACAAACCACGATTAACAAATCGTTCGGTTATATCGAAGGAAAGGTACAAACAGAGAAAGAATCGCTGCTTCGGTGTCGTACAATCCCTAGTGAATAAGAAAGGATCGATCAATCAAAGATGAGATCATCGGGAGAGACAG
This sequence comes from Brassica napus, assembly GCF_020379485.1. Classification (NCBI taxonomy): domain Eukaryota; kingdom Viridiplantae; phylum Streptophyta; class Magnoliopsida; order Brassicales; family Brassicaceae; genus Brassica; species Brassica napus. The sequence goes on along the minus strand of NC_063445.1, from coordinate 11,707,219 downwards.
AGAGGAAGAGAAGAGAAAGAAACGAAAGACATGGACTTTTTTTTTACACCTGTCCTCTAACACACGGTTCTTGATTCTCTTAATCAAGAGACGTCCCTTGTGTTAATTGCAATTTTTTTTTTAAAATCACAATAGTGCTAAGATACCTATCTAAGAGACAGGGTTAATCCTGCTCTAATGAAAGCTTAAGGAAGCCCAACAGAAAATCAAAAGGCCCAATTTATATTTCTCAAAGTTACTAGTTGGATGAGATGAGAGGCTTTGTGACATCTAATTGTGTGACAGCTAGTGGGAAAAGATGTGCAGATGAGATGAGAGGCTTTGTGTAATATACTAATTTTCGTTTGTAACTTATTGCCCATTATGAGCATTAGTAACTGTTTTGTTTGTTACTATATTGAACCAGAGAGCGATCATCATCTGTGTAGTAACCAGAGAGCGATCATCATATGCAAACATATAATAGTAACTATCAACGCATGGCATAAAGTAACTGTTTTGTTTGTTACTATATTGAACCAGAGAGCGATCATCATCCCGTAACCCAAATAACACTTTTTAAATCAGCTAGAGACTAGTTTTCATTATAATACTAAACCATGAATTAATTAACTATTATCATCTTATTTTCTTGACATACATAGGGCTTATTTTCTGTTATATCGGATATTAGTTAAAGATTGGTGTGGTGATATCTAGAGATTTTGATGAGTTTCAGATTCATAATTTACATTATTATGATCATCCTAGACTGCATTTAGGTGTATATATTGCATACATTTGTCCATTTGCATTTAACAGGGTTTGGAAAGCACAATTGTGAGTTTTGGGCCAATTCGCAAGGTCATTTCTGCAATTTAAGAAGTCCGGGGTCAGAAACGAAGTCATCAAAAGCTCGGGGATCATTCTGCAAATACGAGGGGGTATGAATGTTCCATTGAAAGTTTATGGGTCAATTCGGGAGGTCCTTTGTGCACAATCCAAAGGTTTGGAGCAAATTCATGAATTATCAGAACCCCGGGGACCTGTTTTGCAATTTCTGAAGAAATCACCATTGGAGAGAACGAGCTTTCTCTTGGTCGATCCGGAGCCGACGGCGAGGCTGAGAGCACGACGAAGAGCATGGCCATGACGTGGAAATAGAGAGGTCGTGAGCCAGTGACGACGAAGCCTGAAGTTGAGACCTCCACGAGCGCCAACGGCTATGGCCGGTTCCGGCGACGTTGCGGCGAAGGAGAAGCACTCCAGGGCTTCATGACAAGCTGTCACGGCTCGATCTGAGACCAAGACGGTGATTCTGAGCACAGCCACAGAATGATGATGATGACGGCGTGAATCGTGGAGGCGCGTCGCGACGACGATTGAAGTCTCGGCCACGACGGAGGAGATGAAGCTCGACGACGCGGGTTGAAGGCTCGCGGGATCGTGAACCCATGCGCACGAGGAGGAAAATGCGTCGACGTCTCGACTCGGGTTGAAGGCACGCGGGACAGCCTTGCCGCGCGCACGAAGAGAAGCTATCGACGGCTTGAAGCGGGTTGGGGCACGCGGGTTCGCCTACCCGCGCGCATGACAAAAGAGTTTCAACGACGGTCCAACGCGGGAGAGTGACTCGGGTTGGAGTTGGCGATTTCAACCCCGGTCGAATCTTTGCCTTAGTCGAATTTTAATGTTTTTAAAGGGCTTTTTAGACTTTTTAATGGAAACCATTAGGTTTACCAATGACATATAAATACTCTTGTAATCCCAAAGTGGGAGAAATATCTTATTTTCTATCTAATCAAAAGCCACTTTTGGGAAAAAGATCTAATCTTGATCTTTCTTTTTCATCTTTGCTTGATTATCTTGCTCTCTAATCATGTTTAACCTTGAATCATCCATGGTTTTGGAGTTATTTATGTCTATTAGTGAGTAGACTAATCTTGGATTCATGGACTAGGGTGATTAAGGGTGATTAGATTTACTTGTTTCCTTGCTTGTTGTGGGTTCTCAATACTATTTTAGTCTTGATCATACTAAAATGGATCTCTAGGCATTTCTTGCCCACAAGGTGTATGGTGAAATGCTTGAACCAACTCTTCAATGCTTTTAGCTTGCTTTACCTAAGAGATTAGTTGCTAAATGAGTTAAGATTGCTTTTGGACTTGTTCTCCATGTTTGCTTTAGTAACATTCAACCTAAGAGATTAGATGCTTGAGTTGCTTTACCAAAAGAACATTCATCTAGAGAGAGAGCTTGTTTAGCTTAGTGTCTAGGCATAAGGAAAGTGTTTGATTGATACCTTGCCACCCTTAGATTGGATCTACATCACCCGAGATCAAATGCCTAGCCCCATGAGTCATCTTGCTTCAAATTGAAAAAGAAAGATCATTACTTTATTGCATTAGCTTATTAGTTATTAGTTCATACCATCTTTAAAACCGGATCGCACTTAGCTTAAGCATAAACTTGCATTCCCTTTGCTTTAAAATCACCTAGGATTGGTTCGACAATCTTTTATACTATATTGATTTGATCTTGGACCCTTGAAAAGTCCTGCATCATATGGCTTTGTTAAAAACACAGCGGAGTTTCATCAAAGTGAATATGTAGTTCCATGAGATGACCACTAAATTGTAATGCTTAAAATGCGTTAGTTTTCTTATGTTCACTCAGAGTAGGATTTCTAACAAATTAATTAAACAGAAATATCCTAAGATAGGATAGTATAAAACTCTTTTTTTATCATAAATATAGCAGACAGGTAAGGATGAAAATGACTAAAAAGTTTCATTAAAGAGGTAAAAAACACATATATTTCTAAACTTAGAATAATATATATATTTGAGGTTGGGATTTGGGGGTGGGTTTAGGATTTTTGCAAATAATAATAATTAAAATTTAAAATTTAAACTAATAATTCTAAAAATAGTTTCAAGAAGAATTTCTGGATTTCAAAATACAACTTCAAAAAAAAATTTAAAAAAACTTTCCATTCGAATTTTTCAAACATAAAAAAAACATTTTTATTTTTATTTAAATATTTATTTATATTTATATATCTATAGAGTAAAAGTATAAAGATCTTTTTATCTCTTTAATGAAATTTTTTGATCATTTTTTTGTGTATTCATTTAGCCAAAAAAAAAACCAATTTTAGAATTTTTTGGAAGAGTTGACCTTAATTAAACGCTTTACCAAAGTACAGACACCAATCTGCTTAACTTAGTCCGTTAGGATTTCTGAATAATAATGTGTACAGTACTATAGTAGCGATTAGCGATGTAATCCCAAATTGTAATGCAGTACTTAGTATTTTACATACTATATTTCAACCTCGAACAAATATAAGAAACCTTAAACAGCTGAGCTAAAAGTTAAGTTCATTTTATTTCGACGCAGTAACATATATGTGTACAAACATTAAAACCCGAGAAAGATCATACCAGCTGTATCTGTGTACTGCCGATCTCACAAAACAAAACATATAGATGAAAGAACATATTAGTAACAGGAGTATTTGCATTAAGAATTTTTAAGTTTATTTAGAAAATACAACCTATAGCCTCAGTTACAAAAAAACATATTAGTAACAGAAAAAACAAATTTATGCGCATCCATGGAATATTATATGGTGTAATGTCTTTAGGGTCAAAAAAGAGGTTCATGTCTGTTTCATAAGAGAACTGTATTACTCATTTAGATTCCATCTTATTTTGATTGGCTCGAACTATGAGGTAAAGGTCACATGCCATACTCTTTAATTTACCAAAGAGCCAAGTTACGGAGAAAAACATCTGAACTCACTCTCCTTTGAAACGTAAACGATAGACCGATTTTGATTGTTTGTTTGTATTTGTATTTGTATTCTTTTTTTTCAGTAATGATAACGTTCTTAAACAAACATCAAGTTCAACTGATACAGCGAGATCGAACCGATGATTATACATTTTAATACGTTTAAGTTCTATATTTTACAATACTAGTATTATTGGTAGAAACCTCTAGCGAGTTTCTGTACGTATATGTCCCAAACCCTTTTCTGACATCATATCTGACATCATACATTCTTATATGACATACTTTCAATTTGAAAGTGTACAAGACTCGATGATATTTCCATTGATCAGAGTACAATATTTATACAGGAGAATCATATCTATCGTATCTATCCTATACAAGAATATACTGATTCTATTCTGATTTGATATTATCATATCTTAACTAACACTCCCCCGCAGTCGGAGCGGAGGTTCCCGAATGCTCAGACTGGAGCGAAACTCGATGAACAATGGAGAAGGTAATCCCTTGGTGAAGATGTCCGCATATTTTTGTTGTGTTGGTACATGAAGGACACGAACATGGCCAAGAGAAACACGTTCGCGCACAAAATGAATGTCGATCTCGACGTGTTTGGTGCGCTGATGCTTGACTGGATTAGACGATAGGTAAATCGTAGAGACGTTGTCACAGTTAGTAGCCTTAGCCAGAGGAATACCAAGCTCGAAGAATAAATTCCGGAGCCAGGTGGTCTCGGCCACTGCATTTGCGACTCCACGGTATTCAGCCTCTGCACTGGATCGAGAGACAGTGTCCTGGCGTTTAGAAGACCAAGAGATGAGACTATCAACAAGGAACACACAATATCCAGACGTTGATCTGCGCGTAGACGGACAGCCAGCCCAGTCAGCATCGGAGTAGGCAACAAGATCAATGATGGAAGATTTATTGAGCTGGAGTCCATGCTTAAGTGTCCCTTTAAGATACCGGAGGATGCGCTTGAGAGCCAGGAAGTGTGCCTCTCTAGGATCGTTCAAAAACAAGCACACTTGTTGAACAGCAAACGCAATGTCCGGACGAGTGAAGGTCAGGTACTGCAACGCGCCAGCCAGACTACGGTAGAGAGTAGGGTCTGCTATAGGTTTGCCATCGTCAGGAGCCAGTTTGGCTTTGGTGTCTACCGGAGTGAGACATGGGTTGAAATTTGTCATTGCCGCTCGATGGAGAATGTCAGCGGCATAATTGTGTTGGCTGAGGAACATCCCCGACTCATTATATGTGACTGCAATACCAAGAAAATGGTGTAATCTACCAAGATCAGTGAGGTCGAATGCAGACGACAGAGCTGATGTGATTCGCTGAAGAAGGGGTGAGTTTGATGCCGTTAGTATTATGTCGTCGACGTAGAGCAGGAGATAGGCCATGTCAGACCGCGATTGATGACGAATAGAGACGAGTCAGAGCGAGTGGGAACAAAACCAATACTCTTGACAACCGTAGAAAACCGTGTGTACCATGTACGAGGCGCCTGCTTGAGGCCGTATAGGGAGCGTTTTAGTAAGCACACACGATCTTGTTTAGACTTGTCGACAAAGCCAGGGGGCTGGTGCATGTAGACTGTTTCCTTAAGATCGCCGTGGAGAAAGGCATTCTTCACATCGAACTGTCGTAAGGGCCAGTCTTTAGCGAGCGCAATATGGAGAACTGATCTGATTGTGGCTGGTTTGACAACCGGGCTGAACGTCTCCTCGCAATCAATGCCTGGTTGCTGCGATTTTCCATTTGCCACCAGACGCGATTTGTACCTCTTGTGTGTGCCGTCTGCATTAAACTTATGACAATACAACCACATAGACCGAATAATGTTAGTGTTCGGCGGGCGTGGTACCAGTGTCCACGTTCCGCGTTTAATAAGAGCATCATGTTCCTCATTCATAGATCCATTCCAGTTAGGGTCCCGCGCTGCCTGTACATGAGACAAAGGAATAGGAGAAATAGTGTTTGTATGAAGGCATAAGGGTACCCGAGGCTTAGTGATACCCGTTTTGCTCCTAGTCACCATCGGATGAATGTTCGATGATGCTGGTGGCGGAAGAGTATCATTCACCAGGGTGGGAATGGACGGAGGAGGTATAATGGCTGGTGGTGTAAGTGGAGGAGGGTGAGGTGAAGAAGGCGGAAAAACAGAGATAGAGGGAATACCTGAGAAAGGAAATATGTTCTCAACGAAGGTGACATGGCGAGATATAACAACCTTGCGTGTAGCAAGAACCAAGCACCTGTAGCCTCGATGATTTGCAGGGTATCCCAAAAAGACACAAGCCATAGACCGAGGAGCAAGCTTGTGTGGCGAAGTTGATGCCGTATTTGGGTAACACAAGCAACCAAAAACGCGTAAATGAGAGTAAGAGACAGGATTATGAAAGAGACAAGTAAATGGAATGGCATTTCGAATAGAGGAAGAAGGTAAGAGATTAAGTGTGTAGACTGCAGTGTGAAGTGCCTCTACCAAAAATGAGAGTGGCATGTTCGCTTTAATGAGAAGAGTGCGAACAAGATTATTGATGGTGCGAAGCATCCGCTCTGAGCGTCCGTTCTGTTGAGACATATGCGGACACGAGAAGCGAATGTTAACCCCGGTGGTCGCCAAGTGATCAAGGAATGCTCGACTTGTATACTCGCCACCGTTATCACACTGCAAAGCTCGAATAGATTTATGAAATTGTGTTTGAACATATGCTGAAAAGTGCAGAAATTTTGAAAATGTTTCACTTTTCCGCTTTAATGGATAAACCCAAATGTAGTGTGTGTAATGATCCAAGAACAAGAGATAATATTTAAAACCAGAATTACTAGACACAGGAGAAGTCCAAATGTCAGATTGAATTATCTCAAATGGTTCAGTAACAATAGTAGAAGCAGACACAAAGGGAAGACGAGTGTGTTTACCCAATTTGCACGCATGACACATAGTTGTCAAGTCGGCAATTTTATTAGAAAACCCCAAAGAAAACAAAGAACGATTTATGGAGCTACCGGGATGACCAAGGCGCCGGTGCCAAAGGGAACACCGGCGGTGAGAGCAAGTGGAAGAGGCGAGGTGGATGGTGTCACCGAGTAGAGAGGACCCGAACTATCACATCGGAGCAGATTCCTCCTGGTGCATAGATCCTTAACAGAGAAACCAAATGGGTCAAACTCAATAGAACATTTGTTTTCTGTGACAAATTGTCGGACAGAGATGAGGTTTTTGATAATAGACGGGCAAACAAGAACATTTTTAAGATGAAGAGGAGGAGAGGAAAAAGGGAGCACAGCGTTACCCATCCGTGTAACAGGAGCGAGGGACCCATCACCTACACAAATAGAAGGAGTCATGCTCATATTAAAAACAGAAGAGAGGGTACCTTGATCAGCCGTGATGTGGTTTGTTGCTCCACTATCCATGTACCAAGGCGTGGTCGCTGGATCCTGAAGGCTCATTGTGTTGAAGGCATGAGCAAGAGCCTGAGGGATGAACGTTGGAGTCGCCACTCCTTGAGCTACGTGAGACTCGGGAGTTCTGTTGTGGATATGGCCCGAGTATGCCAGCACTAGGACGCTGTTGCACCTGCGATGGAGGAAGCTGTGTGTGCGGGAACGGATAGGACATTGCAGGCGGAGCTCCAGGATAGTAGGGACATGGCCATTAAAGTTGACCATAGGTCGATGGAGGTAGTGAAAACTGTGATGATCCCGAGTTGGTGTTGTTATGGCGTCCCCGTCCCCGATTTGATCGGCCTCCACCGCGACTGTTGTTGTTGTTCCGGTGGCGATTGTAGTTTCCTCTGTTTGTGTGATTATTTGATTGACGATTCTGAGAGCCAGAACCAGAGGAGTTGCCATCAGCATACAACACCTGAGGAGATGAAGTCGTGTCTGTGTGAGAGACAGCAGGACGCGAATGTTTCGTGACCCTTTCTTCCTCAGCAAGGAGCATGGAACGAGTCGTGTGGAAGCTCGGAAATGGGCTGCAATGTCGAATGACATTATGAATGCCATCAAACTTGTCATTGAGTCCATTTAGGCAGTGCATGACAAGTTGACGATCCGTTACCGGAGAATTGACGTTTGCCAATAGGTCAGAAAGTGATTTGAGTTTGCGGAAGTACTCCTGGACAGACAGATCACCAATTGTGATGGTGCATAGCTCGTTCTCTAGTTGTAAGGCTCTGGTTTCTTTGTTATCACGGAACAGGTTCTCCAATACGTTCCATAGATCACGAGCCGTACTTTTGGGAATGAGGATGGTTTCGACAAGAGAGTCTGTGATGGTGCCATAGATCCACATTTTGACAAGCCCATCACGTTCCTTCCATGTCTTCTCGGTTTCAGGGGTAGGCGTAGATGAGCCGTCAAGATGATCTAAAACTCCGAACGTGAGACAGTGTGTCTCGAAGATCTCTCTCCACACATCGTAATTCATTTTGTCAAGATTGAGCACAATGGGAATGTAGGCTCTGATTTGACTTATGCCCCAAGGTTTATCGGCAGAATTAGTGAAAGGTGTGGGATTGGCCATCGCGATAAATCGCAGAGAAGAAAAGGAGAAGAAGAGATTGAAGAGAAGAAAAAAAAAACGAAAAGAGGGAGGAGGGGGGGGGGGCAAGATCTTTTAAGCTTCTGATACCATGAAAGTGTACAAGACTCTATGATATTTCCATTGATCAGAGTACAATATTTATACAGGAGAATCATATCCATCGTATCTATCCTATACAAGAATATACTGATTCTATTCTGATTTGATATTATCATATCTTAACTAACACAATTTACATATTAAAATTGATTATTTTCGGTGATTAAAACTAGTATTAATTTGATAACATCAGTTTTTAAGTTTGTAATTTATCATTATTAACTGATAAAATATGCATACTTTAAAAATAAAAAATTGAACAATTCTTCTTTAAACAGTTAGAAACATAAAAATATTATTTGATAAGTAATGTCAGTCACTGAACAAATCTGTTGTTACCTTTAATAGGAATTGTGATGGCATTCTCATGTGAAATTCAATCAAATGAGCCATAGTCTATCTTCCGTTACCAACAAAAAAGAGGAAGTTTGAATAAAAGTCATAGAAATAGCTAAAACATCGAAGAGGAATAGGACAAGTCACTTTGAGGATAAAAATAGAGTTGAGAAATATCGTAGTAATCAGTAGTGGGCCATTTCTATTGTCTAAGATACAGTCCAGCACACCCAAAGTCTTAAACAACAACACATTTCAGAAAAATTTACGCTGTGGGACACATTTCCACTTTCGATTTACATCTTGGGACACTTGTTGCTGGTCACACACATTCTCTATGTCTTTTGTCATTTATATCCTTAACTAAGTTTTGATTCACTTCTGACTCTTTTCTAACTAAAACAATCCGCTCAAATATACAGTCTAATAAAATAAAAAACTGAGCTTTCGTCAGTCCAAACAAATAAAAAAATACAAATCTCGTTTATCTTATTATCTCTCCTGTTTCGAGACAATTTTTCAAAATCACTTTCCCAATTTTATGAACCCTAATTTCGAAAATTGTGTGGGTTCCTCTCAAATCAACTCAATATTAGAGTTTTGTAGACTCGTTATATCATACGGCGAGAAACAAGCTCTGTTCTCATCACAAGACAATCAGCTGCGTCACTAGAGCTTTTCCGGATGATGGAGCCATAGAAGCATCTTCTTCTCCCTCTACTTCTAGTTCTTGGCAATGACAAGTAATGGTATCAAAAGCATCTGTCGTGTCTTAGAGAAGAGCCGACGAGGACCCTCAACGCCCTGTTCGTTTTCGACGATTGATCTTCCTCTCCCACTGCCGGTTTATCTCACCGCCTCCGTGAGAGATTATCTCGCTTTCTCTTCTTTCAATTGATGTCCTCTTCGATTGGTCTCTCCTACGCAATTGTAGTGATCTGGGAGTTCGTCGTTCCGTGTCGTTGGTTTCTCCTCCGGTGCGTGGTGGTCTCCGGTTCCTCTGCTCTCCTCTTGCTCAAGAACGGTGTCTAAGTTCAGGTCTTGGGTCTCCGGTACTTGCTCGAGCTCTGTCCCTAGATCTTTCGTGCTCCGTGACGAGATCGGAAAAGTCTCTGATGTGCTCCTCCTCGTGTGGGTTGTAGGGTCGGATGTACACTGTCCATGTTCCGGCTCACCGGATATAGTCTTGCTTGGGAGGCTCCTTACTTCTCTGTCCACCGTTGTTGTCTGAAGTCTGCGTTGATGCTATAAACACGGATGGCTTCCAAGAAAAGCTGATTCTTTTGAGAAGATTGAGAAGGTAAGAGAAGAATATGTTTCTGGTTTTGTTCTTTGGCATGATGTTTGGGTGATTAAAGTCCATTGCTTTGTGTGTACATTGAACCAGGAACCTATTTGTTGTTTGAAAAATAAAAATTTGTCTTTATTTTGATAATCATCCCTCACATTTATGTGCTTGCTAGTTACCATGCTTCATTTATAGTGTTCTTGAGCCTCATTCACACCCATCCACATGAGCCTCTGTCTATGACATGTCCACGCATATTGCTCACAGATCAAACATTCATCCACCTAAACTTTCCGCAAAAGCACATGAACCATCATATGAACATGTCTGTCTTTTTGTTCACACATTTATGTCCATGTCCACATCTTTAATGTCCATATTTCTATCATCCATGTCCACATAATTTGTGTTCAATATAAAAAGACATTTATAAATATATATATGTGTGTGTGGATATCAAAACAACAAGAAATTTTTTTTTAGACTTTTATACATTTATTATATATTTATTTACAAATTAGAAAATGAAATAATAATCACTTAAACATGATGGGGGTAAATATAATTTTAAACTAACTACAACCTAAACTACTTTTACGTATTTGAATTTTTATGTTCATGTTCGCATCTTTTTTGTTTACTTATTTGACTATTTATGTACATGTCCACATTTTTCCGTCTAGTTCTTATGTCCATGCAATTTTAACATAATTCTAAAATATATAAAATTAATCTTAAACTAAAGAGAAAAATATTAATCTTCAATAAGAATGATGAATTTACATATTTGGTCCTTATATTTATGTAAGTATTTGTTTTCACCCTTAATTTTTAAATGTGCAGATTTGTATTCTAATTAGTATCAAAATTTTTAAGTATACACCACAGACATGTTTTATGCAATTATGTTCTTCATGATTACTATGTCCATATAAACATATCCTAATCCATGTCCACACCTACTAGCTCACAAATAATCGATAATGGACATCATTTAACATGATCTCTTTCAGAAACTTTGATGTGGATACAACTTGTGTGTCATACAAATATGTCTAGATATTCTCTTTTACACATTTATATCCATGTCCACATATCTTACGTTCACACTTTTATCATCCATATCCATACATTCTTATAAGTTATATATAAAAAATATATATAGAAAATTAGATAAAACAATAAAAGTATATATCATTATATAACAAATATATATCACTTTGTTATACTAATTTTTTTGGTCATATACATCTTTAAATAAAAAATAGAAAACAAAACATAGAATTTTGTAAAAAAAAAATATTGTGTCCACATCCATAAAACATATGTCAAATAAATTATAATTTAGCAATTTAGTTAGACATTAAAATATAAAATATATATATATGGATATCAAAATAATAAGAAAAAAGAAACATGTTTTTATATGGTTATTATATATTTATTTAATCAGAAACTGAAATAGTGTATGAATCAATATGGTTTTGTGTCCATGTCCACAATTAATTTATAACTATATTATCCACACTATGGTATCCATGTCCATACTTTTTTTTGTATATATATTAGTATATATATATGAAAATAGATGTTAAAAGATAGAAAATTTTATACATAATTTAATGTGATAATTATTTTTGTTTTATATATTTTAGAATTTAAAATAAAAGTAAATGAAACATTAAGAGAAATAAGAAAAACAAGTTACAATTTATACTTACCCAAACAGAAGTGCATCTTCCGTTTCTTCTGAACAAGGGCATTTCTGTCCAAAACAGTTCTCAGACTCAAGAAAAGTGTCTCTCCAGCGGATTGTGTCTTAAAATGTTAAAAAAGGAACAAAACTTTGATGGTATATACATACTGATATTATTCGTTTTGAATCTGTCAATATAAGAATGTGCTCGTTTTTGCCACTATTGCTGCAACTTCTCTTGTCCCTGCAACCAAAAAGTATTGCTTGAGAGAATTTGATTAGCGATTAGACAATATAACGTCATGAGTAATTGAGAAAATTTTAGGTACTGTGTTAAAAAAATGTTTTAGAAAGTCAGCTTGTAATAATCACTTAGAAAGGCAATTAAACAGTGTTAAATGGTTTTTTCGTCAGCAATAAATGGTTTATATTTTTATGCTAGATAGTCAGCTTATAACAAACAATCAAAAATGCAATAAAACAGTGACAAATGGTTTATTATGTTTGTGATTTTGTACTACACCTTTGGATCGAAATCTAATCAAAATTTTGGGCAATATTACCAACGACTAGTTCGATTTCATGTTTTTCAATAAAATTTAAGATATGGTTCTATTTTTGTCTGGCCAAACAATATCAACTTAATTCCTAACAGAGTTTGAATAAAAAAATCGACGATTTATGTCTTATCTCAAGTCTCTCTTTTTAGCATCAGGCTACCACTGCTTGTTTTAGTGTCATATATCCAATGAAGTCTAGACCAACTTATATCGCTTAACCATGATAACATATGTGGTGGACATTGGACACAGTAGATAGTAAGACTTAACTCTAAACTCTAATCTTAACATTTTAACCCTCTTTCAAAAAAAAAAACATTTTAACCCCAAAAAGAAACTCTAAACTCTAAAGACATACACTATCGCTCAATAAAAACATTGCTTCTCCTTTTTCGTATGACAACAAATCCGTTGTTAATTTAGCGGTCCACTACATTTAAACACAACATTGCACTACCGACAGATTGATTTTATTTCCTAGGCAGGTTTTCCCTTATTTCCATTTTTTTCTTTTGTATAGTCATACATAGTCATACATCACCTATTATATTTGTTGCATGATCTGTGTGCCTGTAGACAGAAGAGCTATACCTAGCCAAGAGACTTGTTAAGTATTACAAACATTGATCAGGCGGTTAAAAAAGAAAATTGGTTGTAAGTTGTGACCAATTAGTCAAAGACTAGCAAGGAAGCTTGAGAGGCTATGAAGATGAAGACGATGATGATGAAGACCATGACGATTGGGAAGGTGTGGAAAGTACGGAGCTTGACGAGGCATTCAGTGCTGCAACGGCTTTTGTTGCGGCTGCTGCTTCGGATAGGCTTTCGCAGAAAGTGTCGAACGAGTTGCAGCTTCAGCTTTATGGATTGTATAATATTGCTACAGAAGGAGCTTGTACTGCTCCACAACCTTCAGCTCTCAAAATGACTGCTCGTGCTAAGTGGTTTGCCTATCTCTCTCTCTCTCTTTGATTCTTACTCTGTTTCTGTTTCTGTTTCTGTGTGTGAAGATGATTGCTTGATTATGTTTAGTTGAGATGGTTAAACGTATCTTCATGTTGGAATCATGTGTGTGTCACCAAGTTCAAATTTTTCATTGCGAAAGTATTTAAAGTTTTGGTTGTGTTCTTTGTCAGTACTTTACGGTTATTCTATAACTGTTTTATTGTTTGGGAATGCAATTTGATTAACTGAGACTTGTTATAATGTTTTTTTTTCTTGGTTTAGGCAAGCATGGCAGAAAATGGGTGCAATGCCAGCTGAGGAAGCCATGGAGAAGTACATCGACCTTGTGACTCACTTGTACCCAGCTTGGGTTGAAGGTGGCTCGGTAGTTTTCCTTTTACCGCTTCTGTTTACTTCTCGTCTCTTTGGACTGTTTTAAGGATGATTTGTTTCCTTTCTTAGATCTATCTCTAACTTTGTTCTTTGAATTGTTAGCATTGTTCTGGTGTTTAGAAAGGACGGAATCGTAGTGGTGGTGCTGCAGGATCCAACTCTAGAGCACCCATGGGACCGGTGTTTAGCTCATTGGTGTACGAAGAAGAATCCGAAATGAGCTGCAAGGTTCTAAGCAATTTATCTACACATTCTCATATCATACCAGTCACATGAATGGATCCATTTGTAGTTGAAGAGTCACTTAGTTAGCCATCAATGTCATTTAGTTTTAGAGGAATCTCTGTTCATTCTTGTGTTTTTTTTTTCGTGTTACAGGAAGATTGATGCGATTCACGCCTTTGCTAGAGAAGGAGAAGTGGAGAATCTATTGAAATGCATAGAAAGTGGCATACCAGTAAATGCAAGAGGTTACTTAGTCTCTCCTTATATACATCATTCTCACAAACGTTTTCGATTTGTTTTGAAGTTTAACGGTGTCTCCATCTTGTGAAATTTCAGATAGTGAAGGCCGGACACCGTTGCATTGGGTTATAGACCGTGGCCACTTGAATGTTGCTAAAGCTCTAGTTGATAAGAACGCCGATGTTCACGTAGAAAAGCAAACTTTGTTGACTTGTTACTCAAAGGAAAGTGTATGCATACCCTTCAGACCTATACACTTGTTCTGCTGGGCAATGCTCATTTCACAATCACCCGAATTTCAGATGCGAACAACAACTACTTTCTACTGTATATTGTCTTTTGTAACAAGTGTGTCATAATTATTTTGATGTATATATATTGTATGGAAACAAAAAAAACGACTTGTTCCTCTAAAGACAACTTATCAAAAGTCTTGTAGTATATTACTAACTCAAATGCAACATTCACGCATTGAACATGATCTAATGAATTATGAACGGTGTCTTGATTGAGATTACGATTTCTTGCTACAGGCTAAATGGAAAAACATGAATCTTTTATAGTTCCAAAGATTTCCGATGAAAACTCTGAACTAATGGACATATGATTTCAAAAGAACAAGATAACATAACATTAGTACACGATGATATGATTAATCTATCAAGATAAGAAGCAACATGAACAAAATGTGTTAGAGATTTGGTGTCGTTTCTTGCTTGCTTGGATGCTCTTTAAGCATACATTTGCTTAAGCATCCTTTTGTATGTGAACCAAGATGAGGTATTGCCCCAATCGATATATTCCTAACTAAATTCATATAAAAGTAAATAACATAATATGACAAACAATATTATAACAAACAGAAGATATGCTAATAAACAAAAAAAATTATGTTCTTTAGATGATTAAACAATGTTTAAGGTTATTTAAGAAAAAACTTAAAACTGACAACCATAATAATTTTGGATGTTATAAACATCAAGAGTTTTTTTGTTGATGACAAACAATGAGAGAAAGATGGAGATGTTAAGAGAAAAAGGAAAAAAAAAATTGAACAATACTTGTGCATAAGGTTTAGCTACATTTGCTAGCTAAACAAAGAGTGTAGATTTGACTAAACAATTCCACACAAGGATTCCTTCATGCTTGAGTTGTACATATATATCTATACTATTGGTTCACTTAATAAAATTTATTTAATAAAATGACTTTCTTGTATGTTCTCCACACCAACACCAACACCAACAAGGACATTCTTAGGTTTGGAAAGAAGATTTTTTACTAAAGAAATCATTTTTTCCTGAGAGATGGGAGCGAGAAATGACGACATTAAAAAGAAGAAGATGCAAGAAAGAAAGTGCTTGTTAAATTACTAAGATACCCTTAAACCTTAGTAAAATTCAATCTAACTCGTATTGAAAAGAATATATTTGTTAAAAGAGAAGAAGTTGTTTGTTAAAATTACTAATATACTCTTAACCAATACTAAAAATTTAGCTCAATCTAGCCCAATAACAAAGTAATATTGCAAAGATCAACTTTTCTATTTTCTTATCTCTTCTTGATAATTTAAATCTGAAAAATACTTGGTTAGAATTTATGGTTGATCTAGAAAAAAGTTATTAACTTATGACTGAGGAATGTTTAGATTAGACAAGTCATAAGTTAAATAAATTAAAACATAAATTAATATCTGGAAGTTAGATCCTCATGTGTGACACCAGAAATTGTTCTCAAGGAATGTTGATAAATTCAATATTTTTGCGGTCAAGGATATGAAAACTGGAACATGTTACCATGCGGATCACTTACTTGCTCAAAGTTTTAAGCTGGAGAAAGATCTCACCATCTCTGCTGAGAACGCAGATGAATTTTGGATGTTCTTACAGGTCTTGAAAGGTTAAAAGGCTAGGAACATAGAGAGTATATTGTATCTAAGACATTTTTCGTTTTACAATTATTATTTGAATCCGGATATGATATCTAGATTGATTCAATAGTATCCAAACGAACAACATTTTGAATATTAATTTGCATCTAGATTCAATGTATGAATACAAAAGCGAACATGATCTAAATCTAGCATAATATCTAAATAGACCTAATTTTTTTTTATTATCGATCAGATCCAAAAATTATTAATATTCAAAAAAAAAATATAGTTAAAATATTAGTTAATTATTATAGTAATTTAAATACTCCAAATTAAAATATTTGAATTCGATTATACTGATTATTTTCAAATATGTTTGGGTGGTTCTGATAGTTTACTGTATATGTTTAGACATGAAAAAAAAAATTGGATCTAAACCGGATTCGAACAAAACCACATTGAAAAAGTGTTGGTTTTGTTGGTCTATTTCAAGAAAAAAAAGATGGTTCCTTTTTGTCGCTGGGGATTCGTTCTTGTGACCCTTCACTGAAAAGTATAGGTCTTTCTTCTTCACTCTGAATCTCGCCGATTTGAGAGAAATGGGTGGTGATTGGTTTCAGCTCGCGCAGTCTCTAATCTTCGGTTTGATCTTCGCTTACCTTCTCGCCAAGCTGATCTCCATCCTCGTCGCGTTTAAAAACGACAACCTCTCCCTCACTCGCAGCCACGACGCCCAATCGGAGAACGACTACTACCGCAAGGTCGATTCTTCAACCGGCGAGACGGATTCTCTTGTGGCGGAGCAAGGAAGCTTGAGAGGTGATGAAGACGATGACGACGATTGGGAAGGTGTGGAAAGTACGGAGCTTGATGAGGCATTCAGCGCTGCGACGGCTTTTGTCGCTGCCGCTGCTTCGGACAGGCTTTCGCAGAAAGTGTCGAACGAGTTGCAGCTTCAGCTTTATGGCTTCTATAAGATTGCTACCGAAGGAGCGTGTACTGCTCCTCAGCCTTCAGCTCTCAAAATGACTGCTCGTGCTAAGTGGTTTGTGCCTCTCTCTCTCTTGATTCTTTACTCTGTTTCTGTGCCATGATTGATAATCTGATTCCGATGTTCTAACTGTGAATTTGTGATGATGATTGCTTGTAATTGTTTAGTTGAGGTATCTTCATGTTGGAGTCACCAAGTTAACAGCTTGCATTGAGTATCGAAAGTTGATTGCTTAATCATATGTTTAGTTGAGGTATCTTCACGTTGGAGTCATGTGTGTAGCACCAAGTTCACATCTTGCATTGTGAAAATATCGAATGTTGATTGCTTGTGTTGTCATCTCTGTCACTATTTTATGGTTATGCTGTAGACTTGATTGTTTAGTTGATTGACTTGACTGAGACTTGTCATGATGTTTTTTCTTGGTTTAGGCAAGCATGGCAGAAAATGGGTGCAATGCCAGCTGAGGAAGCGATGGAGAAGTACATCGACCTTGTTACTCACTTGTACCCAGCTTGGGTTGAAGGTGGCTCGGTAGTTTTCCTTTTACCGCTTCTGTTTTTTTCTCATCTCTTTAGACTGTTTTAAGGATGAGATCTCTAACTTTGTTCTTTGACTGTTTGCTTTGCTTCTGATGTTTAGAAAGGAAGAAATCGTAGTGGTGATGCTGCAGGATCCAACTCTAGAGCACCCATGGGACCGGTGTTTAGCTCATTGGTTTACGAAGAAGAATCCGAAAATGAGTTGTAAGGTTCTAAGCAATTTTATCTTACACATTCTGATATCATACCAGTCACAGTAATGGATCCATTTGTAGTTGAAGAGTCACTTAGTCAGCTATTAATGTCATATAGTTTTAGAGGAAGCTCTGTTCATTCTTGTGTTTCTTTGTCCATGTTACAGGAAGATTGATGCAGTTCACGCCTTTGCTAGAGAAGGAGAAGTGGAGAATCTATTGAAATGCATAGAAAGTGGCATACCCGTAAATGCAAGAGGTTACTTAAGTCTCTCTTTATATAAACCATTCTCACAAATGTTTTTGATTTGCTTTGAAGTTTCATGGTGTCTTCATCTTGTGAAATTTCAGATAGTGAAGGTCGGACACCGCTGCATTGGGCTATAGATCGTGGCCACTTGAATGTTGCTAAAGCTCTAGTTGATAAGAACGCCGATGTTAATGCTAAAGTAAATTCAAAACCCTTAACCAAGTCTTACGTTCTTTGGATGACTTTAACTTTTGTTTTTGTGTAGGACAATGAAGGCCAAACCGCTCTGCACTACGCTGTTGTGTGCGAAAGAGAGGCTCTTGCAGAGTTTCTAGTGAAGCAGAAAGCTGATACAAGCATTAAAGATGAAGATGGGAACTCGCCTCTTGATCTCTGTGAATCAGAGTGGTCTTGGATGCGAGAGAAGAAGGATTCTGATTGAGATTTTGTAGTCTCTGAACTGTGTGTTCAATGTCTTAAAACAGAGGTGTTTCGTATACCTTTCTTGTTACTTTGCTTCTGTAACGGTTTTAGGCTACCTCAAAGCATTTTGCATAAAACTAACGGTTTTGTTTGTTACTATATTGAACCAGAGAGAGAGATCATCATCCCAATAACCCCAATAAAGCTCAAAAAATGCATTTTAAACCAGCTGGAGACTAGTTTATGTTGTAGTATATACTAGGGTGAATTTGCCAGATGACCAAATTTGAAAAGGAAATTAATTGCAGAGCATTGATTTTGACATAATTACGTCCATAACAATTATGTCAATTTTAATCCGGTATTACCTTTTTTTTTTCAAGTTGCCAGTAATAGAGTGATAAAATTGATGACATCAACAATTTGACACTTCACAATTAATTATCACACGTAATACAATCAACACCACACTTTTGTTTAACAAATAAATATGCATCTGATTTTTCTACCATATCACTGAAATATAATAGGATTCAAAATCTACTCACATCTAGTAAATACTAAACTTTACTCCAAATCTCAACTCCTAAATATTAAACCTTAAACTTTAAACATCACTCTTTCATCTAAATATTAAACCCTAAACCCAAATTACTGAACCCTAAACCCAAATATAAACCTTAAACTCAATTATCAAAATCTGAAAATAGTATATAATATTAAACTAAATCCATACCTAATTTTTGAATAGTACATGACTCCAATCCAACACACAACTCCTAAACTCAGACCTAACTTTTGAATACTAAACCCAAAAATGCTATCACTAAACCCAAACCTAAATTCATACCTTCCAAATACTAAACCTTAAATCCTAATCACTTAACCCTAAACCCAAGTATAGACTCTAAACCCAAATAGAATGGAACAAAATACATAGTCTAGTACAAATTGGTGAGCAAAATAAAACACACTTTATTAATCGTTAAATGGAACATACATAATAAGGTCACTAAACCCAAACCTCAACCTCCACCTTCCAAATCCTAAATCCTAAATCTTAATCACTAAACTCTAAACTCAAGTATAAACTATAAACCCAAATAGTATAGAACAAAATACATAGTATAGTACATATAGTTGTAAACTAGAAATTGATAAATAATGAATTTATCAAACAATCGATGGTATAATAATACAACAACGTAGCATACTATTTAGTTTGATACTTGCAAATGGTACAAAAATATAAGAATCGTACTAGACTATAATTTTCTTTCACTACATATAGTATAGTCGGCGAGTACATCTTCTTCACATCTTCCTCTTTTTGCAGACATGGTGATACACGCATTCACTGGTCCAGAGTAATTATTCTTCACCATACCATATCAATACAGCATACTATAACAATTTAAATAACAACAAAAACAATCAAGATCAACAAAATTAAAGAAACTCAAAAAAGAAAATCGTGACGTCACCTCGTCATACTCTACGGTGCCATTTTTTCCTCCAAACTCAATTCCACAAGCCCATAATCCATGCTCTTTCTTCGTCTTGAGATGAAGTGGTTTGTGTTCGTATGTATGAAAAGGAAACAGAGATTGGAGGAGAAGAGGAAGAAAAAGAGAAAGAGATGTGCACCAATGATAACCACAATCTATTAAATCATTTATTTAATATTTCTTTTAATAAATAATTCTCAGCAGGTTACACATGTTGAATTGAAGGGTAATATAGCATTATTACATAAAATACATATAATGTAGATGAAAGTTAGGAGTTTTAGTTATCTAATGAATTATAATTTGTTTGAAGGTTATACATCCCAATTCTCCTATATACTAAACCATGAATTATAATATCCGACTCATACCAAAAGGCGCAAGTCCTCAGCGTGTATCCGATTATAGACCGATAGCTCTTTGCAATGTATACTACAAGATCATGTCTAAGATTCTTACCAGGAGACTGCAGCCAGTTTTAGACTCGATAATCTCCCCAAACCAATCAGCTTTTGTACCCGGCAGAGCAATCTCGGATAATGTGCTAATCACACATGAAGTGTTTCATACTCTTCAGATGTCAAAGGCAGATAAACGGTGTGCAATGGCGGTTAAAACCGATATGAGCAAGGCGTATGACAGACTTGAGTGGGATTTTATCGGTGCAGTTCTACATAGAATGGGGTTCCATTCGGTTTTGATAAACTGGATTATGCAGTGTGTCGCTTCTGTTACGTACTCTTTCCTCATCAACGGCTCGTCTATAGGAAGAGTTCGACCGAGTAGGGGAATCCGTCAAGGAGACCCCCTCTCACCTTATCTATTCATCATGTGTAGTGAGGTGCTCTCGGGATTATGTAACAAAGCACAAGAAGATGGATCTTTAAAAGGCATCCAAGTTGCTCGAGGAAGCCCTTACATCAACCATCTCTTATTTGCGGACGATACTATGTTTTTCCTCAAAACCGACAAAAAAAGTAGAGAAGCTCTAAAAGGAATTCTGCTTAGATATGAGGCTGCTTCCGGGCAACTGATTAATGCTGAGAAATCTGAAATAACGTTCTCTCGAAAGGCACCATTATCTCTGAAACAGGCTGTGAAGAATGATCTGCAGATCCAAAAAGAAGGAGGTGCCGGGAAATATTTGGGACTGCCGGAGCAGTTTGAAAGACGGAAGAGAGATATATTTATCGGGATTGTACACAGAATAAAACAGAAAGCAAGTGGGTGGTCTAACCGGTTCTTATCTACAGCAGGAAAGCTCGTAATGCTGAAGAGTGTGCTCTCTCCAATTCCATCGCACGCCATGACATGCTTTAAGCTGCCACTTTCGCTGATTAAAATTAAGGATCCAATCTGCAGTAACTCGTTTCTGGTGGGACGATAGAGATGGAAATAAGAAGATGGCGTGGGTGGCGTGGGACAAAATGGCCCAACCAAAAGAAAAAGGAGGGCTGGGGCTACGAGATTTTGAAAGTTTTAACGATGGAGGCTGATAAATAACCTGCAGTGCCTACTTAGCCGTGTGCTCACCGGGAAGTACTGCCCAGACGGAAACATCCTCACATGCCAGAGCCGAACTTCGGAGTCTCATGGATGGAAGGGTATTTTAATTGGCCGAGACTTGGTCTCGAGAAATTCAGGATGGCTTGTGGGTGACGGGACTACCATTGATATTTGGCAAGATCCCTGGATTAATGTGAAGCAGCAACAACGTCTGATGGGACCACCACGGGAAAGTGATCAAAACGTCAAAGTGGCCGACTTGTTTATACCAAACTCGACAGAGTGGGATACTGAGAGAATAAGAGAAATCTGTCGTCCTTTCGCAGAGGAGAGAATTCTCAAGATTAAAGCTAGTAGGTCGGGGGCTCCGGACAAGCTATGTTGGTTGGGAACAAAGAATGGAGTATATTCAACCAAATCAGGGTATCATGCTGCTTATAATGAGACAAATGATGCGGAGAACTTAGAACTAGCTGGTAATTGGAATCAAGAAGTCTGGAACCTAAGAACAGCACCTAAAGTCAAAATGTTGATATGGAAAGTGTTGAGAGGAGCATTACCTGTAGGAACGAGGCTACAAGATCGACATATTAGAGTGGATTCTCGATGTAAGCGATGTGGAAGCCCAGAATCTATCATTCATATGTTCTATCAATGTGATTATGCAAAAGCTGTCTGGCAAACATCTCCTTTCGCAAGAGAAGTTGATAGTAGCGGAGCGCTAGATTTAAGGGAAACCTGGAACCAAGTGAAGAATAAAACCTGCCTACCACCTTCGGGTATCTCATCAGTCAGTTGGCGCCATGGATAATGTGGGAACTATGGACATCCAGGAACAGATGTGTGTTTTCAAACATCAGAGGAAGAGCAGAGGAGTCTCTGTCGCGAGCTATAGTGATGGCAAGGGAATGGTAAGAAGGACAATTAGTAACTCCAAAGGTGCGGTCTGCAACCAAGGCTGACGTGACTACTGTCTCAGGTGCTATGCTTAGATCTGATGCAGCATGGAGTGAAACACTTTCGCGAGCTGGTCTGGGATGGATCTTAACACAGAATGATGTGTCAACTAGCTTCTCACGGTTGGAGAACAATGTACCCTCTCCTCTCATGGCATAGGGACTTGCATTACAGGAAACTATTCAAAAAAGCGTGGAACTGGGAGTAAAGAACTTGCAGGTGGAATCAGACTCGAAAATTCTTATCAACAGCATCTTAAACGGCAACGATGTCCCGGAGCTTTACGGAATAGTCGCAGATATTCTACTTTGCTCTGTTTTGTTTGATTCTATCTCTTTTAGATGGATTTCTAGAGAAAATTTTTTTGTTGCTGATTTAGTAGCAAAGCAGTTGTTGGGTGTAAGTGAGGCTTTAATGACCTTCAACTAATTTCTATTAAATGAAGTGTGTTTCAAAAAAAACTAAACCATGAATTAACTATTATAATTTTTTTATTGACATATATAGTTTTTATTTTCTGTTATATCGGATTAATTAAAGAGTGGTGTGGTTTTGTTCAAAGAGAAATACCCTAAAATAGTACTAAAAAAGTTTTGTCACAAATATATATTCTAAGAATTAAAATGACCAAAATGTTTTATTAAAGAGGTAAATATACACTTATACTTTTAGGGTTAACTAATACAAATTAACTTTAGAGTTTCGAGTTAATGGTGAAGATTTGGGATTGAGGTTTAAAATTTTATAAAATAAAAAATTAATATTAAAAATTTGAAAATAAAAATTTGAAAAATAGTTTCAAAAAGTATTTTCGAATTACAAAAAAAAAATTTGAAAAAAAAGGAAAAAATCGAAAAAAATATTTCAAAAAAAATATATAAAAAGTTCGAATTTGAAAACATATAATCTAAAACTATAATTTTTTTAATTTATATTTAAATATCTAAGGTATTAGAATCTTTTTATTTATTAAATGAAAATTTTTGGCCATTTTCCTTCTTAGAGTCTGTTTTTGACAAAAATTTGAAAATAGTCTATTTAGAAAAATTGCCCTCGTTTAAAATATAAAGGAATTTTATAAAAACACACAGATTAATAATAGAAACAACATAAATATGCTCATCTATGGAAAAGAGTCCTGGTCAGTACCGTAGGAGGGTACTATGTTACCACCACACCAGACGCGCGTTTAGTTACGCTTTGTTTGCAATGATCATTGTTATTTTTATTAACTTAAAGCCCTTTGTTTACAGGAATATTATATGGTGTAGTGTCATTAGGGTCAAAAAAAAAGGTTCATGTCTGTTTAATAAGGGAACTGTATTACTCATTTAGATTACATATTATTTTGATTGGCTCAAACTATAAGGTAACCACATGTAGGGGTGGGCAAAAAACCGGAACCGAAGTACCGAACCGAACAGACCCGAAAAAAACCTGAACCGAACTGAACCGAATTTATAAATTATTCAATTGGGTATTAAAATTTTATACCCGAAGAACCGGAACCGAACCCGTACCAAACCGAGAACCGAATAATACCCATATAGAAACCGGATGAAAAACCCTTATATAATTACCTTTTACGTAATATCTTTATAGTTTATACTTTATTTTATACTCTTACGCTTTTACCTTTTTTTTATTGATCATCAATTTATTCTCACAATTTGGATTGTGGTCTATGAATGAGAAAATCGTTTGAATGCTATTTTGGTATTGGTTTTGATTCAATTATTTGCAAGTACATCAGATTAAGTTGGGTAAAGTAACCATTAAGAACCGAACCCAATTGGAACCGTTTTATTCTGGTTCTAATATGGTTACCAAAATTTAAGAACCGAAAGAACCGACCCGACCTGTCCCGGAATTTTAATGGTTCTCTAATGGTTACCAAACTACAAGAACCGAAAGAACCGAGAACCGATCCGAGCCGAACCGAAGAACCGAACGTCCACGCCTAACCACATGGGTGTGGTCGGGTGGCGCATAGCGTCTCAGTGTCCCTAAGGGACCTGGATTTGAATTCGCGCCAACTCAGATTTACTATCCATGTGGCCAGGCAACATGAATATCTATATTTCCTGAGAGCAACCGGTTTGACTACTACTGGTGGTCAGACCCCAAGGAACTAGTCATTGGGTTTCGGCCCGTCGGATGTAAAGATCACATGCTTTACTCTTTTACCAAAGAGCCAAGTTAAGGGGAAGAACGTCTCAACTCACTCTCCTTTGAAACGTAAACGATAGACAGATTTTGATTGTTTGTTTGCGTTTGCGTTTGCATTTGTATTCTTATCAGAAATGATACGTTTTCAAACAAACACCAAGTTCAACTGATACAGCGAGATTGAACCCATTATCATACATTTTTAATATGTTTAAGTTCTATATTTTACAGAACTACTAGTATTATTGGTAGAATCCTCTAGCAGTTTCTGTAAGTAAATGTCCTAAACCATTCTCTGACATCATACATTATCAGATGACATACTTTCAATTTCTTATACATACTAAAAATAAATTATTTTTGGTGATGAGATCTAGTATCAATTTGACAACTTAATTTTTTTAATTTGTAATTTATCATTATTAACTGATAAAATATATAAACTTTAAATTTTTATTTTTAAAACATTTTTCTTAAAACAATTAGAAACATAATTATAATAATTAATAAGTAATGTCAGTCATTGAACAAATCTATTGTTACCGTTAATCGTCAGGGCCGGCCCTGGGATAAAGCAGGTAAAGCCCATGCTTTAGACGCCAAATTATATTATATATTTATAGGGCAGAAAAAGTTCTAAAGTTAGTTGTAGTGTAGTGGTCAACACTGCTTTTAGTTTAACCAAAAGGGCGGGGTTCGAAACTCAACTTTGTTTTTTAGGTGAAATATTTTTATAGTTAGATTGGGCTTTAGGCGCCAAAAACCAATGGACCGGGCCTGTTAATAGCTATTGTGATGGCATACTCATGTGGAATTCCATCAAATGAACCATAGTCTATCCTTCCATTACCAAAAACAAAAGAGGAAGTTTGAATAAAAATCATAGAAAATAAGCTAAAACATCGGAGAGGAATAGGCCAAGCCACTCCGAGGATAGAAGTGGAGTTGAAAAATATCACTGTCCAGCACTCGAAGTCTATAACACATTTAATGTGGTCCGCGATGATTTTTTTCGTACTCAATTAATTTTAAATGCCTTCGTCTGTACTTTATGTTAAGAGACTAACTTACCGAAATTCCAAAGGGAAATACTTTGAAAGTATATAAATACTGATACTATTCGTCGTAAATATGTATGAAAATATTAATTTTGGATGTGTTCGTTTACGTTATGGTTAGTTTGTATGCATGCAGTATACTGAATCGTGGCAAGTTATTGTTCCCACCAACTCCACTATTGCTGCAACTTCTGTTGTCCCTCTCTGCAACCAAAAATGTATTGCTGAGAGAATTTAATCAGCGATTAGACATATTATAACACCATTGAGGCATTGAGTGATTGAGAACATTTTTAGATACGGTGTTACAAAAAATGTTAAAGTCAGCCTGTAATAATCAATCAGAAAGGCAATAAAACAGTGATAAATGGTTTATTTATGTTTGTGATTTTGTACTCGACCTTTTCGTCAGATTTCCAACGAAGTCTAAACCAACTTTGTCACTAAACCATGATAACATATGTGGTGGACATTGGACACAGCAGATGGTAAGATTTAACTCTTAAGACACTTACGTTGATGCTGTAGCTCAATAAGAACATTGTTTTCTCTTTTTCGTATGACAATATTCGTCACTACATTTAAACACAACATTTTTGACGACATATCACTACGTACCGCGCGGCGATACACTGATTTTATTTCCTACTCATGTTTTCCCTTATTTCAATTTTTTTTTCATTTGTAAAGTCATACATAACCTTTAAATTGTTGCATAATCTGTGTGGATGTGGACAGAAGAGCTATAACTAGTCAAGAGAATTGTTAAGTATTACAAACATTGACCAGGCGGTTAAAAAGAAAACATTGGCTGTAAGTTTAATCAATTAAATTCACCACCATATGTCAAGACGCTCACGGCATCCTTAGCTCAGAGTTTGGCTAACCGCGTGCGGTAACACTTGGGAGACCAGCTTCCGTCCCATATCCTCGAGCAAGTTTAACCAATTAGTCAAAAAAGTATAGCAAGTCAAGTGTTAACCGTATATGGTTATGTGTTTGTTTTTCTTATGGCAATCAAAAGTTTTAAGATATGTTTAGATCTTAAAACTTTCAAGCGTAAAGAGTAGAACCGTGTGGAAACCAGTGCGCGCTGGTCCAGTGGTGATTACTTGAGGGAGTTTCGGCCCCAATACGAGAAACCACATGGATTCGATTCATGCCGGTCACCGGAGCATTCACATTCTCTCTAGGGAAATAGACAATCCACTACCTTTTTTTAGAACTGTGTGGATATTAGGTCAAAATACATAGTATTATGGAGACAAGATCTTAAATTAAAAATAAGATTTTGGGGATAGTGGTCTCTCATTATAATGGGTCACTTAAAAAGATGCACTTCTCTTATACATTTGTAGGCCACTCGCTATGTCTGTCTCAATCTTAGTTGACTTCTTATAAAGCTGTAAAGGCCGAAATGGATGGATTAATTCCACTATTCTCTTTATTTATATGTAACTATCAATTGTTTGGTACCACGGATTAATCTGCCCCTTAACATTTTATGAATCCATAATTACTTACCTAAATTCAATTTTAAAACAATTTATTTTTCTGCCTAGCAATTGCCTACCATGTTTATATGTTTTTCGGTTTTACTTTTTGACTAAACAATTTTTATACATATTCATTATAAAATTTACATTCGCTGCTATACAGATTTAATAATTAGTTTGAATTTTCGCATTATCATTTAATTTGCGAAAATTTTCAGTTATATATTGATAAAGGAACATGTAAATCAAATTATTGCATTAATAGTGTGTTCAGATTTTAGTACTTGTACGGTCTTTACTTGAAAAGTAGTGTACCTCTCGGTATATAATTTCACGTTCGTTATGAATCATCAACTGCAATAAAACTAAGAATAATCACGTACGAGTTTGGTATGATCCCATATTCCCCATCTTACTTTTTGATAATGGACCCAATTATCTAATTTAGCAGCAGAATGCAATTGCGTTGGTAAGTGAACTTGACTTATAGCACAACCTAAAATACAATACAGCTGTATGGAAGAAAGTGGTGAAAGCAGTGGGCATAAAAGTTAAAAACATAGGTAATAATCGATGATACCAAATGATTAACTCGTTTCCTTTAGGGAAAGATATTGCTTCTGACTAAAATAGTTTATATCCTCTAGAATAAATAGCACTTTGATATACGGAAGAAACTTATTTGATTAGTGAAAATCAATTTCAAAAGGTAAAATAAATTAAAAAAGAAGAAGAGAAAACTAATATTTGTAAGAACTAGGCCCGGGCGTTTTTAACTCAACCCGAAGTACCGACCTTACACTACAAGAAAACAACGGTATTCTGACGGACATTCCGACGGAAAATGAAATCCTCGGAATATCCCGAGAAATTTCCGAGGATATTCCGAGGAAACACAAAATTTGGTTTCCTCGGAATATACCGACGGAATTCCGAGGAAATATTAATCCGTCGGAATACCGAGGAAAAATGTATTCCTCGGAAAAAACCGATGAATTCCGAGGATATATTATAGCCGTTAGAGAGCCGTTGGGGGATTTTAAAAATTCCGAGGAAATTCCGACGAACTAGCCATTTCCGTCGGAATTTCCTCGGCCTGTCGGCAGGATTTCAACTATAAATACAAGTACTCCTCTTCCTCTTCATTCACTCCATATCTTCATCCTCCCTCTTACTCTCTTTATACACGAATTTGATTCATAAAAAAACATGTCTTCTTCAAATTATTTCCGTTCTTGGATCGATCGACCTCATTTGGATCCGAACACGAGATTGCTTACGGAAGAATACCAACGAGGTATAACCGAATTCATGGGGTTAGTTCACCGACAACCGGAAGCAAAAACAGGTATGTTAAGATGTTCATGCTCTAATTGTAAAAATAGAAATGTTATTAAAGAGTGGGATGTTTGGACTCATCTATATTTGAGTGGGTTTACACGAAGTTACAAAATTTGGTATCATCATGGGGAAACTGATTATGAACATGGTAGTACTAGCGAACCTCAGCCAGCGGTTAGATTAGAAGAACCAATTAGAACGGATGTAGATTATGGTGTAGGTACTGAGCAGATGGTAAATGATCATTTTAGAGGGGAAGATTTACCCAATGCACAAGCTTTGAGATTTTATGATATGTTGGATGCTGGAAAGAAACCATTGTACGAAGGTTGCAGAGATGGTCATTCAGCTTTATCATCTGCTACAAGATTGATGGACATTAAAACAGATTATAATTTGGCTGAAGACTGTGTGGATGCGATTGCTGATTTTGTAAAAGGTATTCTACCCGAGGATAATGTAGCTCCTGGTTCATACTACGAGGTTCAGAAACTCGTAGCTGGTCTTGGTTTATCGTATCAGGTAATAGATGTATGCAGCGACAACTGCATGATTTATTGGAGGGCGGATGAACTGCGGGTTACATGCAAATTTTGTGGAAAGCCTCGTTATAAAGATACGAGTGGAAGAGTTCCAGTGCCATATAAAAGGATGTGGTATTTGCCTTTGACGAAAAGGTTGCTGAGGTTGTATCTGTCTGAACGCACAGCGCAACCAATGAGATGGCATGCGGAGCACTCAACAGATGGTGAGATCAGACATCCTTCAGATGCAAAAGCGTGGAAGCATTTCCAATCAAAGTATCCCGACTTTGCGTATGAGAGAAGAAATGTCTACCTTGGTGAAATGTACTGATGGTTTCAGCCCGTTTGACAAGAGTGGAAGACAGTATTCTCTATGGCCAGTCATTCTTACACCATACAACCTACCCCCCCAAACTTGTGCTTGCGACGAGAGTTTTTGTTTCTCTCGATTCTCGTTCCCAGACCAGAGCATCCTAAGAGATCACTTGATGTGTTTCTTCAGCCACTAATATATGAGTTGCAACAACTATGGGCTCAAGGTGCTGAAACATACGATGTTTCGTGTAAAGAAAACTTTCAAATGCGGGCAGTACTAATGTGGACAATAAGTGATTTTCCAGCATATAGTATATTATCTGGATGGACAACGCATGTAAGGCTATCATGTCCATATTGTCAAGATAACACTGATGCTTTCCAACTAAAACACGGAAGGAAAATATGTTGGTTTGACTGTCACAGGAGATTCGTACCACCTGATCATCCATATCGTAGGAGTAGGAATTTGTTTACGAAGAACAAGAGGGTGTTTGACAGTCCACCTCCGGAAATTTGTGGGAAATATTTGAAGACACAACTAAGAGATTTTGGTGCAGAAAGGACGCCAGATGTCGGTGGACATGAGCGTTTTCCGGTAGATGCTGTTGGAGACCTACATAACTGGCACAAAAAAATATTTTCTGGGATCTGCCATACTGGGAGGATCATCTGCTAAGGCATAATTTAGATGTCATGCATATTGAGAAGAACGTTTTTGACAATCTCATGAACACGATCCTTAATGTTCAAGGTAAAACAAAACATAATTTGAAGTCAAGACTGGATTTAGTTGATATATGTGCTCGTTTAGAACTTCATGTTGATGAGAATAGTAGGACTCCTTTTCCCATATACCGACTTGATGCAGAGGGAAAAGATGCGTTCTTAAATTGGATTTCAAACGATGTGGAATTTCCAGACGGTTACGCATCTAATTTGCGTAACTGTATCGACAGAAAGGAAAGAAAGTTTACTGGTTTGAAAAGCCACAATTGCCATGTAATGATGCAGTGCCTCCTTCCGTTTGCCTTCAAGGAACTATTTCCACGAAATGTTCATGAAGCAATTGCAGGAATAAGTGGTTTCTTCCGCGATTTATGCACGAGATCAGTGCTCTTGAAGGTATTGAAAATTTGAAGACTAACATAGCCGTGATTCAGTGCAACCTTGAGAAAATATTTCCTCCCTCATTTTTTGATGTTATGGAGCATCTTGTTATTCACCTGGCAAGAGAATTGGAACTTGGTGGTCCTGTGCAGTATAGATGGATGTATCTGTATGAGCGGTATATGTTCCATTTGAAGAAGATGGTGAAAAATTTAAGTAGGGTGGAAGGTTCTATAGTCGCACAGATGATCAATGAAGAAACTTCAAACTTTGCCGAGTACTACTTTCCAGCAGAAGTTCAGACCAAAAACAGAAGACCTGCTCGGCATGATGATAGAGGCGAACGGGCAACATATCATGTTACGGTTCCAGACATTTTCACAGACGTTGGACGACTTAGCGGAAAACCAAAGGACCGTCGACTTACTGAGCAGGAGCGCAGTAATTTGCAAACATATTTGCTCACCAACTGCGAAGATGTTCTTCAATATGAGAGGTAAATAAATTAGCTTACAATTTTTATTTTAACAAGTTGAAATTTAAATCTTAATTAATTACATTATTGTCATCATATGTACATGATTTTTATGGCAGAAAAGCGGTTCGAATATAGATACGCCACAGAGGACGAACTAGAAGAAATGAAGCGGAGAGAATTTTCTGGATGGATGTTTACTTATGTGAGTGCTTTAAACAAATTAAAATATCATTTATCACATATTTATACTAATTCACATTTATTGATAACATATATATGTGCTATTAATATAGGTGTCTGCTGGTTTGGCCAGAGGTGAAACATTTGACGATTGGATACGCGAGATGGTCGTTGGACCAAAATTTGTTGTGAAGTCATATCCGAGATTTTGTACTCGAGGATATGCATTCACAACTCAGAAGAGGAGACGTTCGAGTACGACTTATGATGCTGGCGTTTGTTCTGCATCAGAAGATGATGTATACTACGGACACATACATGAGATTTTGGAAATCAAGTATTTGGGCATGGTTGGATTGCGCTGTACTGTTTTCTATTGTGATTGGCACGACAACACTCTAGATCGAGGTGTGAGAACAGATGCATTTGGTGTTACATCAGTAAATTCGAGGCGAAAGCTGCAATATTATGATCCTTTCATTCTTGCTTCTCAGGCCGATCAGGTAATTAAATGTTAATTATTTAGAATGATTCATCATCATGTGTATTAATTTATAATTTTACTAATAATTTTTTAAATGTTACATGTTTGTTATATCAAGTACCCCCGGGTAAGGAACAGAGATGATCCATGGGTTACCGTTACAAGACTCAACCCGAGAGGCCGAGTTCAGAGAAGTTCTGAGCTGGAAGACCCACTACAACCAAGCATATCCGGCAACTTAAGTGCAGCAGAAAATTTAGCTGAAGTTGGCCTTGTAGTCGATTTAACCGACTTCGGAGAGGAAACCGTCGTTCACGTAGAGGATGAACCAGTGATTGGAGAGTTTCACCAAGATCCAGATTCAGATTCATCTGGTGATGATGACTCGGAAACAGACTAGCATCGAGTTTTTTTTAATAGAAATACCGAGGAAATTCCGAGGGAAGATAAGGGTTTCCTCGGAATTCCCTCGGAATATTCCGAGGAAATTCCGAGGAACTAGGCGTTTTTAACCAAAAACAACGTTTTGCTGATTGAATAACACGTATATAACCTTCATTACGTGTCTTAACCAGATTATGAAGTCAAACTTTGGTGTTTTCCCCAATAACAAACACTTTTACGCTTGCATGAACGAAAACTACACAACATAAGAGAAACACTTATACACTTTAATAAACGGTAAAAGGAATACTTACAATTATTTTTGAAATTTTGTTATTTCATGGTTTAAGATCATCTATACAAAGAATCCTCAATGGTATGCATTACAATTGTATAAGAAATGAAATACGGCAAAAAAAATCGATGTTTTGAAACCCCAAACATTAGTTCCTCGGTATTTCCTCGGTATATTCCGACGGAATTCCGCGGAAGATAAGGGTTTCCTCGGAATTCCCTCGGAATATTCCGAAGAAATTCTGAGGAAGTAGGGTTTCCGAGGAAGTAGGGTTTTTAAACCGAAAACAACGTTTTGCGGTTTGAATAACACTTATATAACCCTTATTAAGTGTATTAAACAGATTATGAAGTCAAAAATTTGTTCCTTACCCTATAATAAACATTTTTCCGATTGTATGAACGAAATCCCCACAACATAAGAGAAACACTTATACACTTTAATGAACGGTAAAGGGAATACTTACAATTCGTTTTGAAATTTTGTTATTTCATGGTTTATGATCATCTATACAAAAATCGTCAATGGTATGCATTACAATTGTATAAGAAATGAAATACGGCAAAAAAAAAAATCGATGTTTTGAAACCCCAAACACTAGTTCCTCGGTATTTCCTCGGAATATTCCGACGGAATTCCGAGGAAGATAAGGGTTTCCTCGGAATTCCCTCGGAATATTCTGAGGAAATTCCGAGGAAGTAGGGTTTTTAAACCGAAAACAACGTTTTGTTGTTTGAATAACACTTATATAACCCTTATTAAGTGTCTTAGACTGATTATGAAGTCAAAAATTTGTTCCTTACCCTATAATAAACATTTTTCCGATTGTATGAACGAAATCCCCACAACATAAGAGAAACACTTATACACTTTAATGAACGGTAAAGGGAATACTTACAATTCATTTTGAAATTTTGTTATTTCATGGTTTATGATCATCTATACAAAGAATCGTCAATGGTATGCATTACAATTGTATAAAAAATGAAATACGGCAAAAAAAAAATCGATGTTTTGAAACCCCAAACACTAGTTTCTCGGTATTTCCTCGGAATATTCCGACGGAATTCCGACGGATATTTAAGTGTCCGTCGGAATTTCCTCGGAATATTTTCATTTAACCGGGCAAACCAGCCGCGAAATATTTTGCGGAAATTAAAATTGGAATTCCGAGGAAATTCCAACGGAAACAATCCGTCGGACCCTAGGTTTTATAACCACGAGCCGATTCTTCTTTCCCATTTCTCTCTTCTTCCTCTCCGGCTCCTCTCCCTCCTCTCCGGCGATCTCCCCCTTCTCTCCGACGATATCTCCGGCGAATCCTCTCTAAACGTACACAAATCATGTAAGGACCCTATCCCACTCTCTTAAGTTCTATTTGTTAGGTTTTTGTGTAGATTTGATAGATTTTTGTTAGGGTGATTGGTTAGGATTGTGATTTGGTTGTATAATAGGTTTAGAATTGTGATTTGGTTGAATAATTTGTTTTGTTGAATTGATTTAGAATTTTTTTATTTTTTGTATTTACAAAATCAATTTTTGTATATAAATTCAATTTTTGTGTATAAATTCAATTTTTGTATTTTACAAAACGATTTTTGTATATAAATTCGATTTTTTTTGATTTTACAAAACGTCTTTTGTATATAAATTCGATTTTTTGGATTTTATTAAACATTTTTAATATCTATAAAACTTTTTTGTGATTAAAAACTATTATTTAGGATTTTTTTTAAAAAAAAATTAATTTATATATTTCTATATTTATTAAATATATTTTTTTTAATTTACAGGTCTAATGATGATCAGACCCGGTCTCGACAGCGTCGTGGTCGTGGTGGTACGGGGAGCCAGTCTCGGGATTCCAGCCATTTTCAGGATTCTCCTTCGCCCTACAGTTCCTACCATACATCTCCCTCTGCTGCACCCGCTCCTGCTCATTTCGCTCCCGCTGCTGCACCCGCTCCTGCTCCTCCGGGTCCTCCGGGAGTGATGAGTGTTGCGGAGTTGGTTCGCCAGCCCGGTCGTGACCATCTTCCCTATCTCACTCCGTATCCACATGGACGGGGTCAAACATGGTAACTAAACATATTTTTTTCTTTAAAATTTGATTCATTATTAAGCGTTTGTTCTTTTTATTTGGTTCAGCCGATCCGGGAACGGGATCAACGCATGGATCAACCGTATGATGTACTCGGCCCTCGACAAGGGACATCCGACTTTCACTGACTTCCCTAACGACAAGCAGCATCTGTGGTTTCGTCAGTTTGCGGTAAGTATTCTAATTGTTTACTTATATTTTTAATCTTTAATATAAATTTTCTACTAATTGTGTTTTTTTTCAAGCAAGAATTCAACTGGAATTCCGATGAGACGCTCTTTATCTATCACCACTTCGTCCATAAAGTTATAGACAACTATGGGAAGCAGATCCACGAGTGGAAGAAGAAGTGGGAAATCAACAAGGTTGTTTTTAATTTATTAAACATTTTTTTAATTTATTAAACTATTTTTTAATTTATTAAACTATTTTTTAATTTATTAAACTATTTTTTTTTTTTTTATTAAAAGGTCTCAAAGTCGATAAACAACACGGTCTGGACGGAGTTGTGTGCGCATTGGGATAAGGAAGAGACAAAAGAAACTTCTTCCACCAACCGCAGGAGCGACCGTAAAGGGAATGACGTCTTCAAGCATAACTTGGGTGCTCAATCTATTGCCTCTCTGGGAGATCGCATGGTAAGTTCAGTCGCTTTTTCTTCAATTATTTAAGTTTTCAAATTTTATTTTTTGTGCATTTCTTCTAATTTCTAATGTTTCTTTAATTTATGTTTTTTTCAAGGCGGAAGAAAATGATGGCGAGCCGGTTGATGATCTCGCCCTAATGAAGAGGGCGTATACCAACAAGAAGAGCGGCCAGATTGATGACGGTCTTGTGAGGAAAGTGGTCACCCTGGTCCAAACTCAGGTGCAAGACGAAGTGTCTCAGCTTCAAACCGAGGATGACGATTCGACGGCTTCGACCAACTTGTCCCGGTTTCGAATCAACGAAATCGTTGAATCCGTAAGTTCTTTTTTTTTAAGTTCAATTCATTTATTTCTTGATTTAAATTTGACTATTTTCTATTTCAGTCGGTTCCAAAGAAGAAAGGACGTTTGGTCGGTTTGGGTCGTCGCACCCGGTCGGTTCCTCCTTCTTCTGCACCACCGCCCTTTGTTGATCCAGAAGTATTTACGGCTCAGTTGAAGGACAAGGATGATCGCATATCTTTGTTGGAGACCCAGATGGCGGCTCAACAGGCAGGCAATGAGGCACAGCGGAGGCTGAACCAGCAAATGATGGAGATGATGCAGATGATGTACCCGAACGAGGTGTTCCTGAACGTGCCAGACCCGTAATTTTTTTTTTTTTCAAAAACTCAGAATGTTTTATTTTTATTTGTACAACTTTGAATATTATCTAATATGTTTTCAATTTTAATTTTAATTTTATATTTTCGAATTTAAATTTCGAATTTAAATTTATACCGAGGGACTCATTCCTCGGAATATACTGAGGGACTCGTTCCTCGGAATTTTCTGAGGGACTCGTTCCTCGGAATTTTCTGAGGGCTCCGTTCCTCGGAAATTCCTGATGAAAATTCCGAGGAACATTTAGTCGGAACTTCCGAGGATTGGACCATCGGAAAGTCCATCGAAATATCCTGAGGAAGTTCTCCCTCGGTATATTCCGAAGAGCTTTCCGACGAACTGGTGGTCCTTGGAGTTTCCTCGGAAATTTGTTTCCTCGGAATTCCGTCGGAAATTTCCGAGGGATTTCCGAGGAAAAATGAATTTCCGAGGAGTTATTTCCGAGGACTTGTTTCGTTGGTATGTCCTCGGAATAACGTTATTCCGACGACATACCGACGATGTTTTCCCTCAGTATGTCGCTGTTTTCTTGTAGTGTTAACCCGAACCGAAAAAACCGAAACCGAATTCGAACTGTTTTACAAAAAGATCCGAATGGGACTTATGAGCTGACTACTTTGGACTTTGGTTATAACCCGAACCGAACCGAAATCCGAATTAGGATCCGAAGATATCCGAAATTAGTTAAATATGTTAATGTTTTTACACATATTAAGGTGATTTAGATATTTTAGAGTATTTAAAATATTTTTGTAGTTTGTTTTTTTATTATTTTTAATACTTTTTAGTTAATTTAGATAGTTTAACTAATTTTTAATTAGATTTGTAAATAATTTATATATTTTTTAAAAAAAATTGGTCAATTTTCGAGGTTTTTAAAAATATATTTTTGTACGATTTTAAACGTTGGTTAAATCAGATCCGAACCGAACCCGGAAGGAACCGAACCGAACCTGATCCGATAGTTAGTAAAAACCGAATGGTACTTATGAGCATAACACCGAAAATCCAAAAATTTGAATCACCCGGACCGAAACCGAACGGACCACCGAACGTCCAGGCCTAGTAAAAACTGAGGAGGACGTTGACAAAAAGAAGAGAGTAAAAACTGAGGAGGTAAATACTAAATAGCTTGAAATTTGATATAACACAATCAAAATAAGGAGATACTCAAACTTTTTAAAATAAAAGTTTTCTGAAAGAGATCCAACTTGCGAACGGCTTAAGATTAACATCTGTTTTGACGGAAGGAATCTACGTTAGGAGGAAGTAGGAACAAAAACGTCGAAAGTTGCTTTCAAGAATTTATTATATTAATTTATTTTCAAATGAAAAGTTGCGCATCCAAGATATCAAACCCTGGTCTGTACCGTGGGAGGGTACCTATGATAACATTACACTATGCGCACTTATAGCGGTTTCTAAAATTATTTGGAATATAAATGCTTATTAATAGTTTTTTATCACTTTTTTTTATCACTAAACGCTTGTTAATAGATATTCTCCATTTAGTGACCACAAAACAAACTCATTACGATTCTGTTTGATTTACAAATTTTCATTTTTGTAGACAGAGATGTTGAGTTAATGTTTTCAATATGCATATGAAAAAATCTGTCTTTTTTTCAGGAGATTCACATGAAAAGACGTACTAATGTGTATATATATATTTCTTATACTGAAGTGAATATATGTATTTTCGAGTGA
Organism: Brassica napus; assembly: GCF_020379485.1. Lineage (NCBI taxonomy): Eukaryota > Viridiplantae > Streptophyta > Magnoliopsida > Brassicales > Brassicaceae > Brassica > Brassica napus. The sequence continues at coordinate 11,669,900 of NC_063445.1, read as the reverse complement.
ATATTTGTATTTGTATTTGTATTTTCGAATGTATATATGTATATGTATAGTGACAAAAATAGTATTATACGTGAAAGTTATACCCATCAGTCTATTTGAGAGTGATAAGCTTAGTTGGAACTTGGAAGCCAAGATTAGCCAAAAAGCTTTAGCCCTAACATTTGTGTATATATGGTCAAAAAATGTAGACCATTTTAAACTGATGAATTATGTTACGTTTCTTGCGTCAATCATAGCATTTTCTCATTACGAATTCGAGCCACAATAAATAACCTTTTATCGTTTGGCTTTGCACAGCTTACATTCAAATAATCGATGTTCGCATTTCACTTGGTTGCAACTTGCAAGATCATATTCATATGCATTGTGTTTCAAACGTTATTGATGGAGTAGTTTGTCCATAGTCCATAGAAGTTCTGTATCGAAAATAAAACAAGCCATGTTGATAACCGGTATACCTCGAAGTATTTTTATACGGTACATTTGGTATCGTCTAATTCATACAATTAGAAGATAATTAAATGTTAAACATCTAAATTGTGAGCAATGTCATGCAAAAAAGTGGGGCTTGTTTGTCCACAAGCATATAAATAGGTAAGCGTTAAGTGTCCTTTTTAGGAGACGTAACACAATCAACAGCTGAGTTGACTTTCTTTAGCATTTCTAGGGTTTGTGGGTTCATTGCATTATCCCAATATCATCTGATTTCATGTCATTGTTCTCTTTTAAAAAATAAAAGTTCTTGCTACTATATCGTCATCATCATCTTGATGTTAGTGTGCCGCTGTTTTCAACTTTTTGTGTGGTTGTTTCACAATAAACAATGTCGATGTTTACGTGATATTCTTTTATTTTATAAACTTATTAATTTTGATAAGGGCTTTACATGTTTTCATTATCATACACAGAAGCAACCATCTTAGTCATGGTCATCATCATCACTAGCACGACCATATTCTATATGGACCAAAACAGTTTCCACCACATAAAACTGACAGTTTATAAAATGGAAACTAGGCTTCTCCACTCTTCTCCATACCAAAACCCATTTCTCCTCATTTTCCTTTAATTAATTACATTCTCCCCTAAACGAACAAAGAGTAATTAACCATATAATATGCCTCTTAGGATCAGACCCTTATCTTTCCTCTTCCTCATGCTCATTGTTTGCTCTTCATCATTAGGTAAATGTATCCCTATTTCATATTTTCTTCCATTTTTAGTCTTTTTACTTTGTGTAAAGGTATGCTTATCGGCCTTGCGGCTCAATTTAATCCATCGCCTAGTCTGAGATCAGCATTTGATATTATCTTGTCGTACATTTCCTCCCTTCTTCATTGTGGAATCGGAAGCCTAACTACTGTAGAATACTAGCCTTAATACTATCGTTACCAAATTACTATTGGATTGGTGGTGAATATGTAGAATAGTAAAACACATCTTACTTAACTTGTTTGTGTTGCAATATCTCAATCTGTTTTGATTATTGAACAAGAATGTAGAGTCCGCTGATACAAAGTTTTCTTTTCGCAATAGTGAAAGGCTTTGTCCAGCTTGAAGGCGCAAAGATGCATGAAAGTTTCATGCTTTACAAGGTGCCGGATTTTTTAATATGCAAATATCTATTTATACTGTTTTGTGTCCAGAGAGTGATAATAACACATATACACACACATATATATATGATATTTTATATTTTTATAGAGTGAGGAGGTGGAAGTGAAGAAGATCTCGAGTCACAGGAAGTTGATGTTCCACTCGACTACGGACTACGACGACGCAGGAGCCAACCCTAAGCACGACCCAAGAAGGAGGCCCGGAGGCAAGCCTTGAACTATTCAACATACGATTCTCTCTCGCTCTCTATATATAAATTAGCCTATATATAAACACATGCACTAGTATCTATATATATGAGTGTATGTATCCTATTCTGACATTTTGTTTGGATGAGATCGTTGTACACTACCCTTCGGAAACGCTTCGTGAAAGGGGGACTAGTTTTCTTTACATATACTAAACAATGAATGAACTATTATCATCTTATTTTATTGACATATATAGTTCTTATTTTCTGTTATATCGGATATTAATTAAAGATTGGTGTGGCTTTGTTAAAAACACAAAGGAATTTTATTAAAGTGAAAATCATGTATTTCCATGAGATGACCAGTAAAACCAAAAAGTTCACTAAATTACAATGTTTAAAACTGAGTTAGTTTAATGTTCTCTGTACACTCAGATATCTAGCTGATTAGTAAGATTTCTAACAAATTAATTGAACGCTTTACCAAATTACAGACACTAATTTACTCAACTTCTTAATTATTTCTGATGCAAGCATTAGGATTTCAGAATAATAATAATACTTACAGTACTATAATAGCGATTAGCGAGGTAATCCAGAATTATAATATAATACTTTCGTATTTTATGTAAGTCAAAAATCAAGCTTTCATCATTCCAAGGTGAAAGAGTTGTTACGAAGAAACATGGTGAAACCAAAATCAAAAAGAATGGCTAGAGTTGTTTTGTCAACAACCTATTTCTCACCAACCTCTCA